>NC_069132.1:2710913-2741896 GCF_026914265.1 Mya arenaria
AAGGTTTGTGTTGAAAAGAAAATTAGACAACAACGAAGCGTATATTACTAAACGATATTTGATACAGCTCTTATTCACTCAGCGATGTTGCAGTAATTCAATGAAAGTAAAAAAAGATATCTGTCTTTTCAAAGCAGACATGCCATAATGGCCGAAAAAAATAAACTGCACGTATTCACGTTTCACGTAAAAGGTGTTTAAAATCGATAACTTTTAAAATATCATTAGAAATAGGAGTGCTTTTTTAATTAAATGTATTTTAAAGTTTAGCATTCCGTATAGCATATGAGTCTTCAAGGAGGTGCAAATAGCTTAACTTGAAAACAAAATATTTTGTATTAAAAATTGACATGAGATTTCAAACATTTCATTACTTGGTAGAAACAGTCTCTCAATAAATTAAGAAAAATGTTTTACAGAAAAAAATATGTTGAACTTATAACAATTTCCCTTCTTTCCTTGTGTACCGTAAAGCCCACCCAAATCAAAATAAATACCCCCAAAATTAAGTGTTGTTCTTATATGACATGAAATACCAGGGATAAAGTTCATCCCAACATCAGACTTTGGGAAAGTTTGTACCCATGGGTTTATTTGCACATATTTGCACCTGGGATTTATTTGCCTGTTGGGGTGAATATGACTCTGAAGGTAAATCTTGTTTTATTAACGTAACAATATACATTGGAGTCAAACAGTTTAATATTTAAACGGCTTGGAAACAGCACACTTTGACGATCGCATTTAGTAGTATTCATTTGGAAAACAGTTATTTGTTTTTTATAAAACCTTAAAAACATTTCATTGAAAAGTTACTTTTAAATATAGAGATTTCCATAAATTGCCATTTTCTACAGACCATGTGTAAGTAATTAAAAAAAAACTCAGTTGTATGCCTTTTTGTATTTGATATTAAAGCGGCCAGCTAATTATGTAAGCATGGAGAACAGTATAAAAAAGGTATCAATCATATATTGAGATATGCTTTTAACTGACACTAGCACAATTATCCATAAGACTCTTATAGCAATAGCAATCTTGTGACCACCTTTGGCATGCTGTAATGCTATGAAACGTTGGCTTTTTAAAAAGATGATCTAAAAACTTAAAAACATTTTAATTGAAGGAAAATACTATTTTCAAATCACAACAACCAACTTTAAAAAACCATATCAATCCTAAATTTATAAGTAAAACAACAGAACCAATGGCAGAGGGTCAACGCCAATGACATGAAACAGAAAAACAAACAATCACAAACATAGAACAACCACACACAACTCAACAAACAATACCCTACACATAAATGTATAAAGCTTGAGGTGTTTATCAAGGGTTGTAAGGTACCGCCTTGGAATGGTCAGTGAAATGTAAATTTACTGGGGGTTTAAACTAATTTGTGTGCACAAACCTCACTCTTATCCTTAAAATCATGAATAAAGTAAAAACGTAAATGGTAAATCTTATCAAAGTATGCATTGACTTGAGGAAACTTAAGAATAAAACAAATAATAATAAAACTAAAAGGTAAACCCCAAGTACTTCTACGATAAGGGATCCCAACTATATCTGCAGACGAAGGAATACAATTCAGAATAATATAATGAAATTTTTTTTTAAAGATATGATGCAGTTATTGTTTGAAACTATTAAAATCCCACAGCTGTGTGAATTTAGCTAAACATACGACATTGGACATTGGACATTGGGATTTCAAAAATGAATGTCGTGCCAGATGTCGTGCTGGCACGACATTGGACATTCAAAATCGAATGTTGTGCTGGCACGACATTGGACATTCAAAAGTGAAAGTCGTGCTGGCACGACATTGCACATTGGACATTCAATAATGAATGTCGTGACATTGGACATTCAAAATCAAATGTTGTGCTGGCACGACATTGGACATTGGACATTCAAAATGGAATGTTGTGCTGGCACGACTTGGATATTCAAAATCGAATGATGTGCTGGCACGACATTGGACATCGGGCATTCAAAATTGAAAGTCGTGCTGGCATGACATTGGACATTCAAAAATGAATGTCGTGCCAGCACGACATTGATTGGACACTGGGATTTCAAAAATGATGAAGACGTCATTTGGAATTGTTTAATGTCGATGCGATTGATTATAAAACGCTTTGTATAATACTGTCGACTTATGAATATCCATTCAAACACATAATTTCATATAAATCAAATGAAGACAACGTAGCATGTTCTACTAATTGTGTCGATTAAAATAAGTCGACAGGCAGTAATAGGTTACTTAATCGACTCATTGACAACATTTCGTGTTATAATACGTAAAACCACATAAAATAGATGTAGGAAAGATTACATTTATACTTGTTGGAATAATCAATGCATGTGAATATTTTCCATATGTCATTATATACTGTGAATATAATTATCTTCACTTCGTTTATAAATGGTACTGGATGTGTAGCAATGGTGTGTAAACAATTAAGCTTATTAAAAGTATGCCTTTTTGAAAGCATTATCACTGTTTGTCTACATATAATCCACGACAATTCATAAGTATATTCAGTTGAATCTTTCTCTGCATATGTTACATCTTTCTATCTGAATCATGCTTAAGTTTCAAATATTGCGATGGAATCGTAATAACAATGCTATCTTGGTGTTAATAAATTTTATAATCGTTCATTGCTTTTGTGATCTCTAACCCTTTTCAAATAATTTTAAGACAATATCTCAAAAAAATTAATTCCAAAAAATAGCATTCCATCCAAATTAATTTAAAGTCGGTAGAAAACATTCATTCATAAAACATGTCATACATTAATTTCTAGCACGACATTCATTTTTTGGAATCCCAATGTCCAATGTCGTGCCAGCACGAATTTCACTTTTGAATGTCAAATGTCCAATGTCGTGCCAGCACAACATTCGATTTTGAATGTCCAATGTCCAATGTCGTGCCGGCACAACATTTGATTTTGAATGTCCAATGTCCAATGTCGTGCCAGCACAACATTCGATTTTGAATGTCCAATGTACAATGTCGTGCCAGCACAACATTCGATTTTGAATGTCCAATGTCCAATGTCGTGCCAGCACAACATTCGATTTTGAATGTCCAATGTCCAATGCCGTGCCAGCACAACATTCGATTTTGAATGTCCAATGTCCAATGTCGAGCCAGCACAACATTCGATTTTGAATGTCCAATGTCTTGCCAGCACAACATTCGATTTTGAATGTCCAATGTCCAATGTCGAGCCAGCACAACATTCGATTTTGAATGTCCAATGTCCAATGCCGTATGTTTAGCTAACTTCACACAGCTTAATCCCACACTGTCTTGTTTAGGAAATAAAGGGTTTATAACTGTGCGATCATAGAGTCTCATTATGAAAAACATCATTAAACTATATGTGGGAAGAAACAAAGAAAACATTATTAAAATAAAAAATACAATATATATATTTGCTAAAATCTTCTTCCAAATGATAAACCTAATGACACATTGAAATTTGAAATATATAAACATACATTTTCACTGAATTTAAAATTCATAGCAGCCATATTTGACGCCATCTTGGATTTATCGATGCCCACCACGCAAAAATTTGGAAATTTATGCTATCACGCTCATGCAACTTACTTTGCCGAACATGTTGCTTTGTAACATTGCTTTTTACCTACTCCTTTAATCGGTCACTTTTTCACCTCATAATAATTATAATAAGCATGAGGTGAACGAATTTTTTTTTTGCGGTTGGAATCATTTCATAATCATTTCCTAAAACAGAGACTTATGATATTGACAACATATATGCTTTACGTTGCTTACAAAACAAATATAGGAAAATAAATGAACTTCAGGAAGAAAACATTACTTGGGTGCATTACACAAGGGAATTCATCTTTTTAGGAGGTTAAATTATACAATTTTTGCCAAAAATTGTCCCATGATATTAACATATTACAATTATATATCTACTTGTAATGTTATTTCTGCAACATGTCTACAACATGCACCGTTAACAACAAAATTGTTAAAAGAAAACTAATTTTTCATAATTTTATCATTTCTTCTAAAGTACTTACTGATTTTGCCTCGTGATTTACGTTACTTATAGGGTATAATCAATTGTATTTTAATTGTTATGAATAATTGTATCATCAAAAATACATATTTATAACATTGAGTTTTATTAAACAGCAAACATTAAGAAAACAGTGAACATTATTAGAACATTTCTGAACAGACATAATGAATCAAAGATAGAAAATAGGTCGTTTTTCAATTCTGAAGCCAAAATGTAAAGAAATAAAAACTGAATTGTTTCATATTTAAGTAATGACACAATCTTGCAATATCAAGTTAAAATAAACTATCTAATAGGTAAATGAGGCTTAGCTTTACATGAAATGCATGCATGTTGACAAACAAATCATTAAAGCTTTGCTAATTTTACTCACACGTCACGCATTTTGCCGGTAACGTAATTCACAAATGAATGAATTTCATAATATCAGTATATCTAAAGCATATACTTCAAATATCGTCACAATTAATACGTTATAAACTCAAACCATCATGTAATCGTAAACGTGTTTTAGAAAAAATATATGTACATGTGGGTATTGTCGTGATCACATTTGTTATATGATAAATGTAACACTATGTTACGTATTAAACAACTTGCTAAAATCCCAATTTATAACATTTTAATTTGTTATTTAAGAAAATCATAGTAGTATAATGACGAAACACACGTTCAAAATTCAAACAATCAATTGCAACTATAATAGTGGCAAGATTAACATTATGAGTAAACTGAACTAAATTCTCATAAAATAAAACCGGGAAGAGAATTTAGTTGTAATGATCAATAAACCTTGTTTAATTGATCCTGTGATTAATTTCCCTTGCTTAAAACAAAAATGTTGTAACGTAATTCACAGTCACGTAGAAGGTTATCTTGGTATCATATGAATACAGAAAAACTGTTATTTTATTGTTATCGTTCTATCTATGTATGAGCTTTATTTCAAGATTATCAAGAGTTTGTATACTGTGTTACAGAGTGCAGGTAATACCCATTAACGTAATAAAATTCACATTTTCACCCAATTTTAGGGAGTCGATGTTTAAATGTTATTTATTTAAACTTTCCATTCTAAAGGTTAACAATTTGATCGTAATATATTATAGTACATACCATTAGGTCAATAAACAGGCTATTGAATGTTGCAGTCAAATAATCATACTGATTTGATTGAGTGTGGTTGAAAATGGTAACGTAATTCACATAGTTTTGTGGGACAAGCGAATATTGCAAGCTCACTCAAAATGTTCAAATTATTTGTCGCAAAATGGTCACTAAGTTTTACAACTAAGTATTATGTATCAATAGATGTAACTTTTTTATATGAATATTGCTTAAAACTATGTTTAAGATACGTTCAAAATATACCACCCTTAGTTTGTAACAGCCATTTTAAGGGGTTTTAACCATCTTCAATGAAATATTACAAAAAAAATAAGATGAATATATGAAACAAGTTTTTATTCTTATAAAGGTACATAATGAATCTTTAAAAATATGCGCTGACATATTGGAAAAACTAATTATTATTCATTTATAGCCATGTTACATACTAAATTTCTTTTCTACATCTGGTTGCATGATAGGCACCATTGCATAATAAACGCTCTCCTACATTTGATTGCATGGTAGGCACCGTTGCATACTGAATGCTTGCCTACATTTGATTGCATGACAGGCAACGTTGCATACTGAATGCCTTTCTACATTTGATTGCATGATAGGCACCGTTGCATACTGAATGCTTGCCTACATTTGATTGCATGACAGGCAACGGTGCATACTGAATGCCTTTCTACATTTGATTGCATGATAGGCACCGTTGCATACTGAATGCTTGCCTACATTTGATTGCATGACAGGCACCGTTGCATATTGAATGCTCTCTTACATTTGATTGCATGACAGGCACCATTACCACTGAATGACCTCATACATTTGATTGCATGATAGGCACCGTTACAAATTGAATGCCTTCCTACATTTGATTGCATGATAGGCACCGATACATACTGAATGCCCTCCTACATTTGATTGCATGATAGGCACCGTTACATACTGAATGCTCTCCTACATTTGGTTGCATGATAGGCACCGATACATACTGAATGCTCTCCTACATTTAGTTGCATGATAGGCACCGATACATACTGAATGCAATCCTACACTTATTTTTTCATTGAACATGACAGTTAACTTATGCCTTTCTATGCCTTTATAGGTTGAAGTTGAAAATGCAGATCCGGAGACGACGTTATTACAGTTTCTTAGGAATAAATGTACCCTTTGAAAACATCCCCTATGTTTATTATACAAATGTATACAACCGCAAAATTGAACCAAACTATGACACGATATTGGTATGCTACGAACGCAATTTTGCATTCGTTAAAATGAATGACCCAAATATTATTTACATAAGAGTGTATAGCTACTGAAGTCAAATGTCATGACATAAGATCACTGGTTAAAAGAGAACAAAAATATGACACAAATTTAATCAGCATGAGCGTGAGTAGAATTGTGTTGTTCTAATTATTACGACCTGACGTCAAATGTCATCCCATAAGTGCACTTGTTTAAAAAGGACATCACAGATACCAACGCTTTATTCAAATCACCAAGTGGCAAAATTCGAGCATTATTTCATCCATAATGAAAGTATATACCACGTATACTGTACGCATTATAACATTGTAGAGTTAACGGAGATCAACAGGTTACAAAGTTTTAAGGTTGCCATCAAAAGTCATCTTATGAACAGTATTTAAAATTGTTTTTGCCTATATTCGGCTCAGGATTTTAAATTGTTTGCTAATATCTTTTTACAATTTTAGTAATGTGTAAGATTTGACTGTGATATACATTTGTATGACTCAATAGTACTTTTAAACATGATTATATTTAGGTCCGCCTCTCTATGTCATGCCGCCAATACAAAGGACCACAATGGAAATAAGGGCTTGCCCTTTTTTGTGTTATCCTTGGTGTTGGTGTGTATGTCATAGTTTTCTCGTATGTGATATAGTATTTAATAATGCTCATTATTTTATCCTATGTTATGTTGTGAACTATGTATATGCTTCCTATGCCGAAATAAATCTATCTATCTATCTATCTATTGGTAACAAGTGACGCTAGTTTTATTCAGTTATACTGTAATCGCATTATAAAGAGCTGAAAAGGGAAATAACAAGTCACTATCGGATCCAGGGGGATTGGACACACCTGGCGCGTGCCCCCACTTAAATCGTCTAAGTTTACTTATTATTTCAATATTGGATAAAAAAAGGTAATAAAATCCGCCTAATATGCATCATTTTGGACTAGAAATTCTGAAAAACTTTCTCCCCCCAAAAACCTGTTACCTCTGTTAACGATTACATTTTGATTCTGAGGAAGGGGCGATAGTCAAAAAGTTACGCACCTAAGTAACGCCCCCTCTAACGTCAAATCCTGGATCCACCCCTGCAAGTCAATTAAGACCGTTTACAAAAGCACCACCGGATCAATTACTTTAATGTATGAAAACGTGTTTAACAAATGCTAATGGCAACGTAAGAAAATTATAATCAAATAGGCTTCATTTGAGCCTTCCAGAGACGTATATTGAAAGTTACTACCAGTGCGATTTCACTTTACTGATAGTATGGTACCAATTGTGCACATAGTTTTGAATATATTTAGCTTGCTTGCAACCCCGGATGACCATGCCGTCTTCTCTCTTTTATCTCATCCCAGTTTCCTGCTTTAAATCAAGCTTCTATGTTCTATTTCTTCGTTTCCTCTCTCATATTCCTTTCGCCCTCGACTCCTCTTTTACTATATCTCGATCCTCACCCACTCCTACCATCTCCTCCATGTTTGTTTCCTCTATATCCCGGTCCTCACCCTCTCCTACCATCTCCTCCATGTTTGTCTCCTCTATATCCCGGTCCTCACCCTCTCCTACCATCTCCTCTATGTTTGTCTCCTCTATATCCCGGTCCTCACCCTCTCCTACCATCTTCTCCTCTGATCTGTCGTTTGTGATTATTTTTCCATTGTGAAACATATTATTGATGATGTGAATATTAAACTTATGCCCTCCTCCAATTTGCCATTCATTATAGAAACTACAAGGAATAATAAGGATATATAATGCAGACGCATGTAGTTTTTTAAAGGGACTCGCTCATGTTTTTAGATCAACATTCTTTTACTGTTATGCAACACTAACATTATCGTTATTTTACTCATTAATTCCGAAATAGCGGAAAGAAACACAACTTCAAAAGTATAAAAACACCTAGTTTTATTGGGGAGCGAATCCTAGCCGGTACAGTGAAGAACAAAAAAAATAGAAATCTGACAATTAAACCGCTCGCCCAGAAAGACTTTTGCATACGCTGATAGGTAATTTTATGATCAGCCTTTTATTGAAAAGCGATACTAACGCTGTGCAATATCGTGGACTTAAATGACAATATTTGAGCATATAGTAACATCTGCTGAAGGGTCTTAGCTGTAAGTACTTTGGTTTTAACTCTTCTAATGGGTTGCCACACTTTATTTCGTCATATAAAGTGCATTTTACAAAACATGAGCCAGTCCCTTTAAGTGCCGTTTTAAACTTCATAATATCATTCTTTGTCATACCAGTGCATCAAAGTCCGCTATTACCATAGACAGAAGTGTTTTGATACGATGGATAGTAAGATGAACACTAAAATATCGCGACTTATATTTTTCGTAAACGGAAAAAAGGTATTCCATTCCACTTGTTTTATCAAATCTATATTTAAATAGTGATCTATTTTGTACTGAGAATGCTTAATCGAAGCATTGGCTTGTTCTGCTCTGAAATGGCTTATGGTTGCCATATACATGTAGTCTTTTTGGCTCTGCAAAGACTTTATTAGAAATAAACAAAACAAAAATTGCTATTAATCTGCTTCATTGTTGCGAAAATGTGGTCAAATTGGCACTCTGAAGTTACACATGTGTTTGTTCGCCTCTGAGCTGGACTGACGTAAGTATATCTGAGGTTTGTTTTTATATAAAAATGCAGATCACTTTTATAAGAGCCTTACTGTGGAATGTTTTACACTAGAAAAAACTTCATTACAGCAGAATTTGGGTTTACTTGGCACTTTATTGACCTGTATACATGTCGGATTTCTTTAAACGTATGTTCTAAAGTAAAGCAAAACTAACGTTTATTTGGCACTTGATAGCGCGTCATAACCTATTTGTTAAAAGTTTAATACAAAATGGACTAGCAAAAACGTTTCTTGAACACACAGTGGACTTGGGAACAGTCAGTTTATGGCGGCTTTAAGGCAGATATGGCTAGATGGTACCAAAAATGTTGTTGAATGAGCTCTGGCTTAACTTTTGTTAGCCCCGGCTGGTGCTTGTTTGATATAAATGATTCAGCTTGACTGTCACCACAAAAACGATAAAGGCTGATGTGACCTACTCAGTGGACTGATAAAACATGATTGCCTTAAATACTTATTTGATCTGGGAAAGATGTTGTTTCGGGGTTGTTTGGAACTTGCCTTATAACACGTCCGGTTAGAAAAAAAACACTGAATAAACTGAATAAATACTTTCGGCTGGAGAGGACTTCATGAAGCGCACACATATGTTTTACATGAAGCTTGTTAAGTATGGATGCACTCAAGTAGGGCCTTTGTATCGTGAGCTTAAATTTTATGTTACGAAAGAGATGAAATTAAATTTAAATTCGTGATTATATAATAAAATGAAGAAATAAGTAATAGCGCTGTAGATATTTGTCATTTTTGCTTTTTGACATTCAAACGATTTTGAACTTGATTTTGAATGCTTTAGCGCCTTGTACAACAGTTATATCATATATCCATAAAGATATATATTTTAAATCCACGTTGGCAAATTTGCTAATTGGGGTATGCTTTGAACGCGTTCACATGGTATTTCAGAAGATTTAATTTATTTGATAAAATGCAAAAGGTTTGTGTTGAAAAGAACATTAGACAACAATGAAGCGTATATTACTAAACGTTATTTGATACAGCTCTTATTCACTGAGCGATGTTGCAATAATCAATCAAAGTAAATAAGATATATGTCTTTTAAAAGCAGACAAGCCATACTGGCCAACAAAAATAAACTGCACGTATTCACGTTTCACGTAAAAGGTGTTTACAATTGAAAACTTTTAAAGTATCATCAGAAAAAGGAGTGCTTTTTTAATTAATTGTATTTGGAAAATTTAACATTCCGTATAGCATGTGAGTCTTCAAGGAGGACCAAATAGCCTAACTTGAAAACAAAAACATTCAATTAAAAATTGACATGAAATTTCAGACATTTAAGTACTTGGTAAAATAAGTCTTCCAATAAATTAAGAAAAATGTTTTACAGAATAAAATATGTTGTATTAATAACAATTTCCCTTCTTTCTTTGTGTACCGTAAAGCTCAGCCATATCAAAATAAAAACCCCAAAAATTAATTATTGTGCTTATATGACATGAAATACCAGGGATGAAATTCATCCCACCTCCAGACTCGGAGTAAGTTTTTACCCATGTGTTCATTTGCACCTGAAGTTTATTTGCCCGTTGATGTGAATATGCCCCCTGAATGTAAATCTTGTTATATTAACCTAACAATATACGTTAGAGTCAACCATTTTAATATTTATACCTCTTGGAAACAGCACATTTTGCCATATAATGAGATATGCTTTTAACTGACACAAGCACAATTATTCATAAGACTCTTACAGCAATAGCAATAGTTTTGACCACCTTTTGCATGCTGTAATGCTATGAAATGTTGGCTTTTAAAAAATCTAAAAACTTAATATTATTTTAATAAAACGAAAATACTATTTTCAAATCACAACTACCATCTTTAAAGTACCATTTCAATCCTAAATTTATATGTAAAAGAACAAGGATTTTAAGGTACCGCTTTGAAACGATCAGTAAAGTGTAAAATTACTAGGGGTTTAAACCAATTTGTGTGCACAACCTCACTTTATTCTTAAACTCCCGAATAAAATAAAAACGTAATGGTAAATCTTATCACAGTATGCAGTGACTTGAGGAAACTTAAGGAAAACACAAATAATAATAAAACTAAAAAGGTAAACCCCAAGAACTTCTACGATAAGGGATCCTTACTGTATCTGTAGACAAAGTAATACAATTCAGAATACCTAATGCAAAAACTTTACAAACATATGATGCAGTTGTGGTTTGAAACTAAATAAACTCACACTGTCTAACTCTTGTTTAGCAAATAAAAGATTTATAACTGTGCGATCATAGAGTGTCATTAAGAAAAGCATCATATAACTATATCTGGGAATAAACGAAGAAGACATTATCAAAAATAAAAGTACAATATATATTTGCTAAAAAATTCTTCCAAATGATAAACCTAAGTAAAAGATTGAAATAAAGTAACCCCATAAACTGAAATATTCCGAGTGAACCAAACGAATGAAGTCAAAAAAATTGCCATATTTTAACATAACATTTTCACTGAATTTAAAATTCATGGCAGCCATTTTTGACGCCATCTTGCATTTATCAATCCACACCACGCGTTGGAAATTTATTCTATCACTCCAATACAACATACTTTGCCGAACATGAATATATAACATTGCTTTTCACTTAGTTCTTAAGTCACTGTTTACTTCATAATGATAATTATAAGCATGAGATGAAAAAAGTTTATGTTGCTGTTGGTATCGTTTTATAATTATTTTCTAAAACAGAGACTAATGATATTGACAACACATATGCTTTGCATGCTTACAAAACAAATATAGAAAAATAAAGAAACTTCAAGGAGAAAACAGGAGTTAGGTGCATTACACTAGCGAACACATCTTTTTAGGAGGAAAATGGCTGCCATGGCAGTCAAAAGCTTAATCTTTCAAAAAAAAAATATGGGGAAATCAACGTTACGCGTTCAGTATTATTTGTTGAGTAAAAGGAATCCAATCACACAATTAATAAGTGTACAAGTCCATACAAATTCACGTTATGAGGATATACAAGTACGCTACAATAGAAAAGACCTGAACAACTACTTGAATTTGATTGTCATGTGAGGTGGTGTATTTGGTGCATGATAGGCACTGTTAAATACTGAATGAGTAAAATACTGGATGCCCTCCTACATTTGATTGCATGAAAGGCACCGATACATACTGAATGCCCTCCTACATTTGATTGCATGAAAGGCACCGATACATACAGAATGCCCTCCTACATTTGATTGCATGAAAGGCACCGATACATACTGAATGCCCTCCTACATTTGATTGCATGAAAGGCACCGATACATACTGAATGCTCTCCTTCATTTGGTTGCATGATAGGCACCGATACATACTGAGTGCTCTCCTACATTTGGTTGCTTGATAGGCACCGATACATACTGAATGCCCTCCTACATTTGGTTGCTTGAAAGGCACCGATACATACTGAATGCCCTCCTACATTTGGTTGCTTGATAGGCACCGATGCATACTGAATGCCCTCCTACATTTGGTTGCTTGAAAGGCACCGATGCATACTGAATGCTTTCCTACATTTGGTTGCTTGATAGGTACCGATACATACTGAATGCTTTCCTACATTTGGTTGCTTGATAGGCACCGATACATACTGAATGCCCTCTTACATTTGATTGCATGAAAGGCACCAATACATACTGAATGCCCTCCTACATTAGGTTGCATGAAAGGCACCGATACATACTGAATGCCCTCCTACATTTGATTGCATGAAAGGCACCAATACATACTGAATGCCCTCCTATATTTGGTTGCATTAAAGGCACCGATACATACTGAATGCCCTCCTACATATGGTTGCATGAAAGGCACCGATACATACTGACTGCTCTCATACATTTTGGTTGCTTGATAGGCACCGATACATACTGAATGTCCTCCTACATTTGGTTGCATGAAAGGCACCGATACATACTGAATGCTCTCCTACATTTGGTTGCATGAAAGGCACCGATACATACTGAATCCTCTCCTACATTTGGTTGCATGAAAGGCACCGATACATACTGAATGCCCTCCTACATTTGGTTGCTTGATAGGCACCGATACATACTGAATGCTCTCCTGCATTTGGTTGCATGAAAGGCACCGATACATACTGAATGCTCTCCTACATTTGGTTGCATGAAAGGCACCGATACATACTGAATGTTATCCTACATTTGGTTGCTTGATAGGCACCGTTACATACTGAATGCCCTCCTACATTTGGTTGCTTGATAGGCACCGATACATACTGAATGCCCTCCTACATTTGGTTGCTTGAAAGGCACCGATACATACTGAATGCTCTCCTACATTTGGTTGATTGATAGGCACCGATACATACTGAAGCCCTCCTACATTTGATTGCTTGATAGGCACCGATAGATACTGAATGCCCTCGTACATTTGGTTGCTTGAAAGGCACCGATACATACTGAATGCTCTCCTACATTTGGTTGATTGATAGGCACCGATACATACTGAATGCTCTCCTACATTTGGTTGATTGATAGGCATCGATACATACTGAATGCCCTCCTACATTTGGTTGCATGAAAGGCACCGATACATACTGAATGCTCTCCTTCATTTGGATACATGAAAGGCACCGATACATACTGAATGCTCTCCTACATTTGGTTGCTTGATAGGCACCGATACATACTGAATGCTCTCCTACATTTGGTTGCTTGATAGGCACCGATACATACTGAATGCTCTCCTACATTTGGTTGCTTGATAGGCACCGATATATACTAAATGCTCTTTTTCACTTATTTTTTCATTGAACGTGACTGTTTACCTATGCCTTTCTATACCTTTCTAGCTTGAAGTTGAAAATGCAGATCCGGAGTCAACATTGTTACAGTTTCTCAGGAATAAATGTATCCTTTGATTAAAACCCCCTACGTTTGGTATACTATTGTATTCTACCGCAAGAATTGAATCAAAATATGACACGATATTGGTATGCTACGAACGCAATTTTGCATACATTAAAATGAAATGACCCAAATATTTTTTACATAAGAGTGTATAGCTACTGAAGTCAAATGTCATGACATAAGATCACTGGTTAAAAGAGTTCAAAAATATGAGCATGAGCGTGAGTAGAATTATGTGTTGTTCTAATTATTACGACTTGACGTCAAATGTCATCCCATAAGTGCACGTGTTTAAAAAGCACATCACGGATACCAATGCTTTATTCAATTCACCAAGTGGCAAAATTAGAGCATTATTTCATCAATCATGAAAGAATATACCACGTATACTGTATACATTATAACATTGGCAACAAGTGACACTATTTTTACGTGAATTTTAGTTATTCGATAATCGCAATACAACGGGCTAAAAAAGGAAATAAGTCACTATCGGATCCAGGAGGTTTGGAAAAATATGGCGCGCGACACCACTAAAATTGTCCAAGCTTAGTTATAATTTCAATATAGGAGAACAATTTATAAAATACGCCTAAAATGCATCATTTCGGACTAGAAATTGTGCCAAAACCACCTGTTAACAAGTAAACCGAATATATTTCGATTCTAGCGAAGAGCGATATTCAAAAAGTTATACTCCGAAATTACGCCCCCTCTAACGTTAAATCCTGGACGCCCCCTGCAAGTAAATTAAGACCGATTACAAAAGCACTACCAAAGACACTTACTTTAATGTATGAATAACGTGTTTAACAAATGCTTATGGCAACGTAAGAAAAAATATACACAAATAGGCTTCATTTGAGCGTTCCAGAGACGTATATTGAAAGTTATTACCAGTGCTATTTCCCTTAATGATAGTATGGTACCAATTGTGTATATGATTTTGAATACATTAAGATCGCTTGCTACCCCGGATAATCATGCCGTCTTCCCTCTTTCGTCTCCTCCCTGTTTGCTGCTTCAAATCGAACTTATATGTATTATTTTTTCGTTTCCACTCTCATTCTCCTTTCGCCATCGACTTCTCGTTTACTCTATCTCGATCCTCACCCTCTCCTACCATCTGCTCAATGTACGCCTCCTCTACATCCCGATCCTCAACCTCTCCTACCATCTCCTCCATGTTCGTCTCCTCTATATCCCGGTCCCCACCTTCTCCTAATATCTCCTCCGTCTGTGTCTCCTCTATACCCATCTCCACACCCTCTCCTACCATCTCCTCAATGTTTGTCTCCACTACATCCCGGTCCTCACCCTCTTATATTATCGCCTCATGTTCGTCTCCTCTATAACCCTGTCCCCAACCTCTCATAAAATCTCCTCCACGTGTGTCGCCTCTATATCCCGGTCCTCACCCTATTATACAATCTCCTCCATGTTCGTCTCCTCTATATCCCGGTCCACCCTCTCCTACCATCTCCTCCGTCTTCGCCTCCTCTATACCCAGGTCCACACCCTCTCCCACCCTCTCCTCAATGTTCGTCTCCACTACATTCCGATCCTCACCCTCTCCTACCATCGCCTCCATGAGTGTCTCCTCTTTATTCATGTCATCACCTTACCCTGCCTTCTTTTCCATGTTCGTTTCCTCTTCATCCCGATCCACTCCTACCATCTCTTTTATGTGTGTCTCCACTATATCCCGGCCCTCACGTTCTACTGCCATCTTTTCCATGTTCGTCTCCTCTATATGCCGATCCTCACCCTTGTTCGTCTCCTCTATATCCCGGTCCTTTTCTTCTCCTCCATGTATGTCTCCTCTATATCCCGATCGCCACCATCTCCTACTATCTCTTCAATGCTTGTCTCCTCTATAATCCGGTCCCCACCCTCTCCTACCATCTTCTCTATCCGTGTCCCCTCTTTGTCCAGGTCCTCAATTTCTCCTGCCATCTTTTCTTCTCCTCGATATCCCGATCCCCACCCTCTCATACCATATGATACATGTTCGACTCCTCTATATCCCGATCCTGACCCTCTCATACCATATGATACATGTTCGTCTCCTTTGTATCCATCTTATCCTCTCTTTGTCTCCTTCCTCATGCTACCCCCCCCCTTCTCCACCCATCAACTTCGTTCCGCCATCTATACATTGAGGCATCTCCCCTCCTCAACTTCTTCCGCATCATCGTTGGCGTCTTCTTTGTCAAAATTGTCATCATATATTTCACCACCATCCTCCAAATATTTCTCATATAATTATGCAATACAACTGTAGCTTCTTAACAACCGCTTTAGTGGGATTGCCTGGAACAAAACTGGGCTGTGGTGAAGGTGGATGTGGGGCGTGTACTGTCATGCTTTCCAGATATGACAGGGAGGCAAAGAGCGTGCGGTAAGTAAATACCCACCCCTTCCTTTGGGTACTGTGGGACTTACAGGAACCAAACTGGGTTGTGGAGGGGTTTGATGTGTAGCAGGTTCTGTCATAATTATAATTTATGACAGGTAGGCACGGACAGTACGGTGATTTCACAAGCCTGTCTTCTTGTGGTACAGTGAAACTAAGGGAATCATGGCAAACTTGGCTGTGGTGGGGGTGAATAAGGGTCATGTGTTGTCATGATCACCATATATGACAGAGAGATGCAGACGTAACGATGAGTACTCGATCATAATTTGGTATTATCTTTAATGGCAACAACAGTTTTGAAGCTTGTCTAATGGGTGATATTTCTTTTTATTTCAGCCTTTTCTCTGTGAACGCCTGCCCGGCGCTAGTCTGGTCCCGGGCACTGGAAGATGTGGGTACCGTAAAGATCGGTCTACATTGTGAACCTCTTGCTTATTTACTTTTCTTTATGACAGTTACACCTCGGTGAACGCCTGCCCAGCGCCATTGTGCTTCATGCATGGGCTGCCATGAAGAAAATGGATGGTAGATGCAGTTTTAAGCACATTTTTATTGTTGAACACCAAACAGTGATGCTCTCCTTATTTCCCTTTATTACTTGAATCACTTCTCGGTGAACGCATTCCTGGCGCCACTGTGCTCCAAACAAGGATCATGAAATTATTTCCCTCAATTTGTGGTGGAAGCATGGTCGCTTGGGGCAAAAACTGTTCTTTCTTCTGCTCCAGTCACTTCTCTGTGAACGCCTGTCTGGCACCATTGTGTTCCATGCACGGTTTGGCGGTGACCACAGTGGAGGGTATTGGCAGCGTGAAACACGGTCTACATCCAGTCCAGGAGCGGCTGGCTGCCTCCCATGGCTCCCAGTGTGGTTTCTGTACCCCAGGCATCATCATGTCCATGTACACTCTGCTCAGAAACAATCCACAACCGTCCATTGCCACCATGGAGAAGGCGTTTGAAGGTTAGACTTGAACCTATACCATGTATGTGTTTCTTCGAAATGGCAAGCAACCATTCCGTTGTCATAATGGGGCAAAACTTAATTAAAACAATTTCTATGTATAGGTATCATTTTGAATTTGGTTTCGGTTGGATTTACGAGCTTTAAGAAGCTGCCTTGTCTATTTTTGCTGATGTTGTCTTTATAAAAGGGCAATTAATCTGGTTCATTTTAACTGCATGTACACCGTATTGTATGACTTTTAAGTGCAGCATTTGGGTTAAAGACTGATTTCTTTTGTTATTTTCATGACAATGTTTTAAAGAACAGAACAGAATACTCAACAACCAGAAGGTCATAGACCTATGTGGCCAAATATAGCACCAAATGGTGACAAATACAAATATTCATACATGCCTGACAAACACCTGTTGATTTGATATACGCTCGTCAATATAATAGAAACTATTATTTACTGTTTAGAAAGGTGTATATACTATTTTCAACAGTACTTAAAGTACTTTATTATTCTTGGTACAGGTAATCTGTGTAGATGTACCGGATACAGACCGATACTGGAGGGATTTAAGACATTAACCAAGGTCAGTAGTTTTCTCTTTCGATGTTAAAATTATAATGAACAACGGAAATCCCGAAGAGAATGTCAAAAATAACATCAAGATTTGTTATATACGATAGTTGGCTGATTGTCCAGATGACAGGTTTTTTCAGGCTGATGAAGATGTCATATATTTTAATGAAGCAATTTTAGATAGCGAAATGAAGATTATGTTTAATGAATTGGATGTACCTTTCACTGTCGAAGATATTAGCAGAAATATCAAAGATTTAAATCTTGGTCGTAGTGCAGGCCCAGATAAAGTAATAAATGAGTTTTTGTATTATGGAAAAGACACATTTTCACCGGTTTTATCATTATTGTTCAACAAACTTTTAAAATTAGGCCATTTTCCTGAATTATGGAGCGATGGGTATTTAGTTCCTATTCATAAAAAGGGTAGCCTATCGGATGTCAAAAAAATAGAGGTATTACATTGTTGAGTGTATTAGGAAAATTATTTACACGATGTATAAATGAACGTTTGGCAATGTGGGCCGAAACTAATTACATATATGTTGAAGCTCAAGCAGGTTTTCGCTCCAAAATGGGAACAACTGACAATATATTTGTCTTACATAGTTTGATAAATCAGGTTTTAAATATGAATGAACAACTGTAATGTTTATTTGTGGATTATTCTAAAGCCTTTGACTATTTGGTTAGACCAAGTATATGGTTTAAATTATATAAATTAGGCCTAAGAGGAAAATGTTTAGTGTTATAAAAGGCATATATAACAGTGTTAAAACACAAGTTAAACTTCATGGTGAAAGTGGTGAAATGTTTGAAAGTTTTCTCGGGTGTCCGGCAAGGGGAGTGTTTAAGCCCTTTTATATTTTCTATGTATCTTAATGATTTAGAAGACGAGTTGTTTCTAAATGGAGCCAAAGGTATTGATCTAAACATGGTTAAACTCTTTTTATTGATGTATGCAGATGACATCGTAATTTTTGCAAAGACCAGTGTTTAAATGCAAACTAATCTTAACATTTTAGAAAACTACTGTAGAAGATGGAAGCTTTTTGTAAATAGAGATGAGACTAAAATTGTTGTTTTCAGAAAAGGCGGTAGATTAGCACAAAATATTCATTTTCATTATGGTGATTCAGAAATTGAAATTGTACCAAAATATTGTTATTTGGGAATTGTGTTTACGTCTGGAGGCTCCTTTATTGAATGCCTGAAAACATTGTCAGGACAAGCAAATAAGGCAATTTTTTAAAATGAAGAAATACCTTCAAGGCTTTGTTAACATATCGACTGAACATGTTTTAGATTTATTTGATAAACTAGTTAAGCCTATTTTATTCTATGGATGTGAAGTTTGGGGATTTTCCCGTGCACACAACGTAGAAAGAATACATACTATGTTTTGCAAGAATTTACTTGGTGTTAAAACTTCTACACAAAACGATTTTGTATGGAGACCTAGGCAGGATTGATTTTTATTCGATGAGATTAACAGTTATATTGAAATATTGGTTTAAGATATTACACTGTAGTGAACGAAAATACATAAGTATTATATATAAAAGCATGTTAATTGAAATTGAAAATAATCCTGGTAAAAACAACTGGGCTGCTATGGTGAAAAATATGTTATGCACATTCGGTTTTCAAGACGTTTGGATTGCACAGGGTGTTGGTTACAATAATAATTTTCTTAGCATTTTTAAGCGTCGGGTTAAGGATACTTTTATTCAAACTTGGTATAGCAGATTAGAAAATTCAACTAGAGCAACTTTTTATAAAGTATTCGCAAATTTTGAAATGCAGTCATATCTTAACCAAGTCAATATTCAGAAGTATAGAATAGCACTTACAAAATTACGCTCGTCTTCACACCGGCTCGGTATTGAGACTGGTCGATGGAGAAACGTGCCAAGAGCAGAACGGTTATGCGTTACGTGTAATAAGTTAGAAGACGAATATCACCTCTTATTTGAATGCATATTGTTTAATGATAAACGATGTAAATATATCAAGCGTTACTATAGAGAAAGACCAAGTATGTTCAAAACTATTCAGTTGTTAAAATCCAACAACGCAAATGTTTTGAGGAAATTAGCTGTATTTATCTTTAATGCTTTTGAAATAAGAAAGACACACATCCTAATCCAAGCCAATTAAGGGAGACCTAAATTGTTGTTGTTTTTCTTTTTCTTAATGCTGCTCGACCAAGGTATTTAACCAGTTTCATCAAAATCTTTATTCACTATTAAGGTTATAAACATTATATTATTATCATATTGGTATGCTGAATACAGTTGTTGTCTTATGATCTGTCCATTTGTTTAAGAATTTAATTGATTTTATTTATTTTTCTTAATTTCGATCATGGGCCATTTGCTCGTAATTAAATATGTATATACAAGCGGAAGTATTCCCTATAATGGGTATACAACAGAGAAAATATTTCAAAGTTGATGTACTTAGAAAAGTATATTGAATCATACAGATACAGTTGTTAACATTGCGATAAAGATAAACCTATTTATAAATAATTAAATATGCTTCGTCATACATGTATACATAAGCTATTGTATTAAGTTATGTAATAATTTGATCAAGGGTCATATTGGCCTATTTCAAATATGTAGTGTGTTGTATGTTGCTTTTGAATAAACTTTCTTCTATCAGCTTGAAAAAGGACGAATTGCGGGTGATTGACCTGTCTCCTCTTTTTGCTATTATCATCGAACCGTTTATCTTTGTAATTTTTATATGGCTGAATGTCGAAAGGTGTGGAGAATTTGTTTGTTTTGTGTTGTTTGACAAGTACAGTGTCGCCAACGTTAAATGTTGCCGGCTTTGCATGTCGTTTTGCGTACGCATACGATTTCATTTTAGCTTTTTGATTTGCGTCATTGTTTTTGAAAAGTTTTGAAAGTCTGCACTATTCATCGGCGGTCCATTGTCAGTTCTCAGTACTTCAGGTATTCCATATTCTGAGAATATTTTGTCAAGCTTCTCAATAACTGATTGAGAGATGTTATTATTTCAACAATTGGGAATCTTGAAAAGTCATCAATCAAAACAAGAAGATATTTTCCATCAGGAAATGGTCCACAGAAATCCATGCTCACTGAATCCCATGCCTGTTTTGGCATTTCAGTCATTTGAAGTGGTTCCCTGGAGTTTTTATCAGTTGCTGCGAGACAGGGAATACAACTGTTACACAAGTCCTCAACCATTTTGTCCATTTTGGAAAGTACACCTTTTCGCGCAATAGTTGTTTTGTCCTAACTATTCCTGGGTGTCCTTCGTGTGCTATTGAAATAGCCTTCTGTTGCAACTGTTTAGGTAACACGATTCTATTTCCATGCAAGAGAACTTCGCCGTTTTGAACGTCACAACTGTCAGTTCATTTTTCACACGTGCAAGTGTATCTAGTACCGTATTTGTTTTGTAATTTGATTTCCACGAGGATTGTCTGACGTTTTGCATCACCTGTTGTAGGTCGTTGTCACTGCTTGTCTCATTGATTATGTCATGCAACGTCATCGCTTTTGGAACATCATGGTATGTAATGAATGACAGGTATTCTTCTGCGATTTTTCCTGCGTTGCTTGCTTGCGTCTTTGTGACATCAGGGTGCCTACTTAGGTAGTCTGACATGTTTGATTCACCTGGCTTGTATATGACATCAAAATCATAGGCTTGCATTTTCATTCGCCACCGTTCCAGTCTGGCTGGCGGCTTGGACTTCGGGTTTTTGTATATGTGTTCAAGCGCTTTTGCGTCTGTTATGACGGTGAATTTGTGTCCAAAGAGGTATATATGCCAGTGTTCAATTGCCCATACGATAGCTAAGTTTTCTTTCGGTCTGAGAGTACCTTTTCTCGGTATCTGTTAATGATTTGCTTGCATAGCTAACTACTTTCCCTCCTTGAGCATGATTGCTGCTATGCCTACGGGGCTTGCATCTGCAACAATTTGTTTGTCAATTTTGGATCGAAATATGTCATTACAGTTTCACTGCTTAGATCCGATTTGAGTTTATCAAAAGCATTTTGCTGTCTTTCTTCCCAAACGAATTTGACATCTTTCTTCACGAGCATTCGCAAAGGTTCTGTCGTTGTGGAGTAGTTTGGTATGAATCTGGAGACATAGTTTGTCATTGCGAGGAAGCTTCGTACTTCTGATGCGTTTTGTGGAGCAGGTGTGTTTTTGATTATTTCACACTTTTTCTTGTCAGCAGAAAATCCGTTTTCACTGAAAATAGCCGAAGAATTCAAGCGTTTTCTTGTTGAATTCACATTTCTGTTGTTCAGTGTGAGGCCTTTTTCCTGTAGACGTCGTAGGGGGCTGCCAGTCTACTGTCGTGTTGCTTGCGAATGCCATACACGATTATGTCATCGCTGATGTTTTGTACACCTTCAAGTCCTTCAAGTGAGGTCCGTATTGCATTTTGGAAAACTTCTGATGCACATGTTAATCCAAAGTTTAGTCTTTTGTAACGTCTTAGACCAACATGTGTAGTGAATGTGGTTATGTTGCGTGATTTCTTTGAGATTTCAAGTTGATGGTATCCCTGATTTAAATCCAATTTTGAGAATATTTTTGAACCATTTAAGTCCACAATAAGATCGTCTATTGTCGGTATAATGTGTCGAGTCCTTTTAATGGCTTCGTTAGGAAGGCGCATGTCTACACAGATACGTATTTCATTGTTTTTGCTCTTCGGTTTCGGTGCTACGACAATCGGTGATACCCAGTCTGTTGGTCCATCTACCTTTTCGATTATATCCATGTCTTCGAGCCTTTTGAGTTCAATTTCCACCTGTTTTCGAAGGTGAAATGGTATTCTTCTATGTGGTTGCACAACGGGTTGAACTGTATTGTCTACAAATAACTCAATTTGTGTGTCTTCAATTTCCCAATTCCTGTGAATACCTTCGGGAATTTATCGCATATTTCACTTTTGCTTGTCATTGAATATATTTCTGGAACGACTTGCAGTGACACTGATGTAGAGTATGATAACAGATTGCCACTGTTTCCTTTCGTTACGTATATCATGGCTTCGTAAACTTGTCTTGGTTTCTATCATTGCTTGAAACTGGCCCATAATTTTGACAGCTTCAATTGAACCGTATGCGTATACTTTCGTATCCGTTTTGTTTAATTTTGGCTTCGGTTTCATGGCGTTGTATGCTTTTTCATCAATGACATTTATCGATGACCCTGTGTCTACGAGCATTTTTAGGGCATGACCTTCGACTTTGACTTTGATTGTAGGTCGTTGCATGATATGTCTGGCTTGTTTGAATTTATTGCAAGTCCAAATGCAAATTCGTTACTGCTTTTATCATTGTCCGAAATTTCACTGTCTGAACAATTATCGGTACCCAATGTATGCACTGGCTTGACTGTTTGTGCTTTGAACGACAAACAATCTCAAAATGATTCATTTTCTTGCAAAAATTACATATTTTGCCGGCAGCGGGACATTGGCCATTCATGTGCGGATACTCCTTACCACAGTTTCTGCAGCTTCGTGTTTTCTGTTGTGACTGACGGTAAGTGTTGGTAGACTGTCGTTGTTGACGATGGTTTGGTTTTCGCTTTTGCCTGATTGCAGGTGTTGTAACTGTTGTTGTGGTTGGCTGATTGTTCTATCTCGCTTGCGTTTTTGTCGATAGTTCTAGAGATCGCGCTTCTTTGATTATTTCGTCTAAAGACATTTCTGATCTGAGCGCTTTGCGCCTTAGTCTTGTTGACGTACAGCCTTGTATGATTTGTGACTTAATTTCCTTGTCTGTATTTGCAAACTCGCAGTGTTCTCCAAGCTTTCTGAGTCGTGTGTGGAAACTGTCCAAGTTCTTGGTTTGCCTGTCGAAACTTGTACACTTCGAACTCAATACTTTTCTTGGGTGCAAAATACTGGGTTAGTGCTTGCTTGGCAGCGTCAAACGTTTCCTCGACGTCTGGAAGTGTTGTAAAAATGTCATAAACATCTTCACCAGCGTAGTGCAAAAGTAACGCTCTTTTGCGTTTAGCGTCCTTGACATCCATACCAACTAGCATGATTTCTAGTCGACCTAACCACTTTTTCCAGCGACTGTCCACTGCTGTTTCAGTGACATTGAATGATGGGAATACTGGTAATCCTTGAGCCATTTTTGGTAAATAATCAGTCCTACTAATTAATTACACAGCACAGTTTTTTTTCACAGTTAATCCGCTTTCATGTGTTTTACACTTTAATCAACTCATTAATACTCTGAAGGTTTCGTGTGAACACATGTGATCTGCCGTACTTTACACAAAAATTGAGACAACTGATCCAGCTATACTTGTTTTTAATACTGAAATATATAAGCACACATCATACGATAGTTCCTCAACGATGCCGTTAACACCGATGATAACAAGTTTCGGAACAATCGGCCCAATGCTTATGTCGGTGAGCATCGAGATAAATCTGCCTTCTCCAAATCGTCTTCCCTTGCAGGAATACTGCCAGATGGGAGATAACTGCTGTAAAAATCGGGACACCATCAGAAACAGGAGGAAAGAGTATGAATTCACCACACTTATTTGCAACATTCTGTGTATATTAAATAAGTATCGATATTATTACAAATGTCTTATTATAAAACCAATGAATGAGTTTCGCAAGCTAACTGAGAAAAAGTAGTTGTTTTTTTAAAGTCAGGCGATGATAATATGTATTCAACAAAAACCTTAGCAGGTTAACAAACATGATATATATATATATTCATTCAATTGTCACAACTGTTGCCTTTTGCCTTTAAGGTCACTTCAAGACTCGTGAACGGTGAAACGTTTCTACCACTTGATTCATCCCAAGACCCGATATTTCCTCCGGAGCTGAAGGTATCCAGTGTTTAACTGTTATTCCTTTCATCCTTAAAAGAACAACTGCACCGCGCTTATGCAAAAGCATTTATTTCCGGAATGATAATGTCTATGAAATATTGCCAACCATTTATATGGCCAGTGACATTGTATGTGTGTACATTTATGATAGTGGAGGGTGGACGAAAACTGGAACAAATACTTTATAAACATTACCATACTTATCCATATCAAGAGGGCAACATGCTACCTTTTACAACAAAGGCATATCTATGGGAGTCGGTCCGGAAGTTTAAAAAATGGACTGATACTTTACACGACAAAGATGACAGATCATTATATATGTACTTGTATGGGCCTTTCTCTGGGGCAGAATTTCCGAGGACCAGTATGACATATATTTCAGAACGTGTCACGTGGTATCAAACTCGTACTTTTTCAGAGTAATTTGACCTGATTTAATGTCATTTATCATTATTGTCCTGGACAATATTGTAGAACATAGGACAGTAGGACCGGGAATACCTGGTCTACCGGGGTGACCTTGTCGTGTGGTATCAGCCCTGCACACTGTCTGTTATTGGACCTGATTTCAAGGTTATCAGCCCTGCACACTGTCTGTTATTGACGATTTCAAGGTGTTTATCGTTACTGTTCCCAATATATATTGTAGAACACAGAACAGTATGACAGAGATTACCTGGTGTACCGGGGTGAACGTGTCACATGGTATCGGCCCCGTACTTTGGCAGAGTTACTGGACCTGAAGTCACAGTTTCCTGATGCCAAACTGGTGATAGGAAATACTGAAATAGGTAAGAACGTAAACAAACAATTGTATCACGTGCCTTTCTACAGGCCTTTAAAACGAATCATACATTAATTGCCTTGTTTTTTTTACATGTAAACGCTGTTGTATCCATGACAACTACTGGCATCTTCGCCCTAGGTATCGAAATGATGTTCAAGCAGATGGAATACCGCGTGTTGATAAGCCCTAGCATCGTTCCGGACCTAGGCATGGTTGAACACATGGATACGGGGATAAGGCTTGGAGGTTCCGTGACCTTGACAAGGCTCGACGAGGAACTGAAATATGTTGTTCTAAAATATCCAGGTAACACACAGCATGACACAAGCCAAGCAAAATACATTTGAATACATATTGCATTTATGAAGAAGCGTCCGGAATGCTTTACTAAAAAAGGATTTATAAATGATATTCGCAATAAACAATTGACAGATAGTAGTTTTTCCATAATATATTCACACGTATTTCAGAACAAAGACCCGGGTTTTCTCCGCCGTGATTGAAATGCTGAGATGGTTCGCAGGGCCCGATCAGGAACGTCGCTGTAAGGTTTCCCTGAGTTTCAACAACGCCGACTCATTATACAATGCATAACTGTAATGTTAAAATGATTGCTGATAATAATTTTTAAATTTTAATATAAGTTTAAGCTGTTCGAAATTCCGAAATTTCATGACTTGTGATTAGGTGAACAGGCGGGTGTATGTTGGTTACTTATATATTATAAGGTGTGTGGGATAAGTATAGTAATACCAATTAATATACACTAACATAATATTTCTTATAAATATGCCTGTTTGTATGATATATTATATTTGCTTGATTATAAGTTTTCAACTACTTTGAAATACGATTTCCACATCAGGCTGTTGCGGGCAACATTATAACAGCTAGCCCCATCTCCGACCTCAACCCCCTGTTTCTGGCGTGTGGGGCAATGCTGCAGGTCTACAGTAAAAGTATGTTAAAACCCAACACGCCTGTCTATAGTGTTCCTTAGCTAATACGTTCTTATTTTCATTTTACTTGTCTGTTGTTATTTATATTGAAGATAAAGGCCAAGGATATGTGTCGTAATCTTTAAGACGCCGTCTTTGTAAGTGGCTTTAACATGCACAACTTTAAGTGCCATAAGCAAGTTACGTGCAAGTCTTCCTAGGTTTATGTTCATGTATTGTTATGGTATATAAATTCTACCGAGTTCTGATCTTAAATTACTGTTATATCTATAGAGCGTAACTTGCGAGAAGTCTGTATGAACGAGAAGTTCTTTCTGGGCTACCGGAAGACGCAGATGCGTCCAGACGAGGTTCTGGTGAACATCACACTACCCTTCACCAGAAAGGTAGAGCGATCGGTGAGAAAGTTCAAGGGTTGTTTGTTTAAGGAACAAATCGGTGTAATGTACGAGTTTAATTGGTCACAAACGGTACACGACAAAAACGTTTGATTTTTCCGAGACAACGAAATTAAGTTTACATTAACGTTTGAAACTGAATCCACTTAGTACTAAAAATGTCTTATTTCATGTAGCTAGTTTTGTTGGAAGTACAACTTACATTTCCGTCTTCATATTTTGTAGAACGAGTACTTTGCTGGCTACAAGCAGGCATACAGACGTGAGGACGACATAGCGACTGTGAATGCAGGCATGCGGGTGGTTTTCGAGGACAACACCAATGTGATTAAGGAACTATCCCTTGCATATGGGGGAATGGCTATTACCACGGTGATGCCCACTAGGACAATGACGGAGGTCATTGGAAGGTTAGTTCTGGTCCTGAGTTGAAAATGTGAACACATGGTAACCCATCTTACGTACATAAGGTGCACCAGCAGCGCCCTGTGTTTATATCATCTTACCCTACCAAGCAATCTGGTACATACTCATGAACATATGTATCAATAAGTATATGTGAAAAAGCAGCATTTAGTAGTGGTTTTCCGTCTATTTTCATTTATGATGTTTTAATACGTACACCTATTTCCACTTACATATTTCAAAATTTTAACAGTTTTACATTATGTCATTTAACTAAATTGTAGTTTGGGGTTGTGCATACGTGATGAAATAAGGCATCTAAACAATGTACATTTTCTAAGTGTAAGTGTATTTGTGGTTGCCCGCGTGTATTTTTTTATTTGCGAATGAACGGTTTATAGACGATGTTTGTCGTTTGCTGGTGGAGGAAATACCCCCTGGCTGCAGGGTCCCCTAATTGGTTGGCAGAGTACTGGAGATCTCTCACTTAAGGAGTGTATCATACCTCCATTATACCTCAAATTCAGACGCTTTGATTGGTAGATAATGTAGGTCGTCTGCTGGCAGGCTGACGCATCTACTGGAGAAATGGTGAAATGAATGAGATCTCTCTGTATAATACTTCCATTATACATACCTCAAATCCAGGCGCTGGGACGATTGGTTGGAAGACGATATGTGTTGTCTGCTTGTAGAGGAATAACCTCTGGCTACACGAGATATCTCAATCTCAGGAGTGTATAATATTTCCATGTTACCGTAACTCCAGGCGCTTGGATGATTGTTGGAGTAACTGGCTAAGAAAATGTATTCCCCTGGTTGCAGGGTCTCCAAGTCAGGGTGCTGGAAATCTCTCACCTTCAAGAGTGAAGTTATTCCATTATACCCCTATTCCAATCGCTGGAATGACAATGTATGTCGTCTGCTGGCAGATCATCAGATGAAATGCCCCTGGCTGCCAGGTCTCTAATTGGGGTAACAGCTCAGTTCCAGGAACTGGGATGGTCGGTTGATAGATGATGTTTGTCGTCTGCTGAGGAGAAATGCCTCTGACTGCAGGGTTCCAAGCGGGAAGTGGTATATTGGATACATTCCACATTCAAGAGTGTTTTATTCTTACATTATCTCTCACCTTCAAGAGTGAAGTTATTCCATTATACCCCTATTCAATCGCTGGAATGACAATGTATGTCGTCTGCTGGCAGATCATCAGATGAAATGCCCCTGGCTGCCAGGTCTCTAATTGGGGTAACAGCTCAGTTCCAGGAACTGGGATGGTCGGTTGATAGATGATGTTTGTCGTCTGCTGAGGAGAAATGCCTCTGACTGCAGGGTTCCAAGCGGGGAAGTGGTATATTGGATACATTCCACATTCAAGAGTGTTTTATTCTTACATTATACCTACATTCTAGGTGCTGGGACGATTGGTTGGTAGACGATGTGTGTCGTTTACTGGCAGAGGAAATGCCTCTAGCTGCCGGGTCTCCGGGGGGATGGTGGAATACAGGAGATCTCTTACTCTTAGCTTCTTCTTCAAATTCTACCTCACTGTGCAACAACAGTTACAAACTCTGGTAGCGAACGTTTCACTGACATCCTTTAAAAATATTCGGGTTTTATAACATGTCAAATACTACTAGCCCTAATCGCTCATAATGACCATATTCATAGGGACAATCGCGTACATGTTCTCACCATCAATATAGCCTTCTTTTAACACAATGCCTTCTTCTATGTTCATGAATCTTCACAATATTCTACAAATGTCTCTCCTCCCGTTTTCAGCACATCCCGACCTCAAAGGTGCCTTCTTGCTTCAAAAGCGCAACCCTGTGTTCCACAAAGACCCCTCACGCAGCTCCCAGATCTTTCAGGAAGTGGCCCCCGGGCAGCTGCAGCAGGATCCAGTGGGCCGACCCTCGGTCACGTGTCCGCCGCCAAGCAGGTGACTGGGGAAGCCATCTACATCGATGACATTCCTAAATATCAAGGTTCGAATTCCATATTCCATACATGTATTAAATAAACCCGCATCAATATACTTACATTGACGTGTAAATGTCATAAAACGAAACAAGACATGGGAAGGTAACGTGTTTACACGAGGTCTTCCTTATGGTGGCATTTTACTGCCGTAAGATAACCTGATAGCGTTCGCGAATTGTTTCATGTTATCTACTTAATTTTCGAAATAATTTGTTTTGGTAAGTTAAATAAACAATACCTGAAACAGGTTTGAAAGTGCCAGAACTGTCACATATTTCTGTACATTATTTCAATATCAAGTCAAATGTTAAAAGAATATTGTTTTCCCAATAAAAATCTACGCGTGTGTGTACTTGGTAATAAGCTGTGCTTTATTGCAGACGAGCTCTATCTGGCGTTCGTTACAAGCAGCAAGGCATATGCTAACATCGTCAGTGTGGACCCGTCCGCCGCACTCGCCATTCTTGGTGTGGTAGATTACGTCGGCTACAAGGACGTCCCCGGTCACAACCGCTGGGGAGCCATATTTCCAGATGACGAGGAAATCTTCGCATCAGAACAGGTACAGTATATGGACAACCTGAAATGAGTTGCTAAATTTCTTAAATTTTTCTGCTTTAAAATATCTGTAAAATAATGTTGTGCTTCTGTCAAACTTATATCTTAAAAACGTGGTCAAGATCAATGCGTTATAAGTCCTTTGTTTTGTATTTGTTCGTGCTTATTACAGGTGCTGTGTCAAGGTCAGGTGATAGGTGCAGTTATAGCACGAACTAAGGATCAGGCAAAACGGGCAGCCAGGAAGGTCAAGGTCGAATACAAGGAACTTGAGCCAATTATTACTATAAAGGTACCGCAACACTGTATACGAGTGTTGCATTTACTTAAAAAGAAGAGTTTTTGTTAAGATCCATTGATACATTGTAAACATTGTTTTTAGTATTCCCTACATTGGTCAATTATTCAATTGCATGACTCCTTATAATAATAGTAATGATAGAAAGTAACTGCATGGTACCTGAATTTCATGACAATGTATTGGCTTCTTGCTCTATAATCCAGGATGCAATACGCGCTGGGTCATTCCACCTCTCTCCGACCAAGCTCTCGTGTGGGGATGTGGAGGCTGGTTTCCAGCAGGCAGACCACATGCTGGAGGGAGAAAGCCACATGGGTGGTCAAGAACACTTCTACCTCGAGGGTCATGCCACCCTCGCTGTGCCCCGGGGAGAGGATGGCGAGATAGAGATGTTCGTATCCACGCAAAACCCCACGGAGCCCAAGTAAGTGTTTTTGGTTTCACAGCGTGAATTGCTTAGTTCTTCCTGCTATTTTAGTGTAAGTAATTGCAATACCAAATATGCGTACATTAACTACCATCAGAGTAATATACGTTGGAATAACTTGGCAAAGATTGACACTAGCTTACTTTGGATAGTATTTCTTCTCTAATTATCTTCTACACTCAGAGCTCTGTAAAAGAAGACTCAATGTAACGCCCGTTTTTATTGAAACTTGTTTATTATCATTGTTTCTCGCAGATGTTTGTTGCAAGGGCTCTCGGGGTACCTTCTAATAGAGTAGTTGTCCGG
>NC_069132.1:3041991-3171035 GCF_026914265.1 Mya arenaria
GGGAAATCTTTAAAGAGTTGATCATGACTACCTGGGTTATCTTTTAAGAGTTGATCATTACCGTACTACCTGGGATATCTTTGAAGAGGGGATCATGAATATCTGGGATATTTTTTAAGAGTTGATCATGACTACCTGGGATATCTGTGAAGAGGGGATCATGACTACCTGGGATATCTTTTAGAGGTGATCATGAATATCTGGGATATCTTTTAATAGTTGATCATGACTACCTGGGATATCTTTGAAGAGGTGATCATGACTACCTGGGATATCTTTGAAGAGGTGATCATGAATATCTGGGATATTTTTAAAGAGTTGATCATGACTACCTAGGATATCTTTGAAGAGGTGATCATGAATACCTGAGATATTTTTGAAGAGGTGATGATCATGAATATCTGGGATATTTTTAAAGAGTTGATCATGACTACCTAGGATATCTTTAAAGAGGTGATCATGACTGCCTGGGATATCTTTGTGAAGAGGTGATCATGACTATCTGGGATAGATATCTTTGAAGAGGTGATCATGACTACCTGGGATAGATATCTTTGAAGAGGTGATCATGAATAACTGGGATATCTTTGAAGAGGTGATCATGAATAACTGGGATATCTTTGAAGAGGTGATCATGAATACCTGGGATATCTTTTAAGAGGTGACCATGCATACCTGGGATAACTTGAAAGAGTTTATCGTGACTACCTTTACCTGGGATATCTTTGAAGAGTTCATCATGACTACCTGAAGGTGGTATAAATTAACCATCTGCTTTTTGCAAAATGGAAAAATGATTTTAATCATGCCTTAATACATGTAACAGATATTTTTACAAGCTTCCTGTTGACCTTATAAGGATTATAGTAATCACTTCATACAAGAAATCAACATTTTTAAATACTTTATTTGAAATCATAATATGAAAATAAAATAAATCCATTCAAACAAGTGCTGACACAGCAATTTGACAAATGTTCTGGACAGGGTTTACTTTACACAGAAAGCCAATTGTTCAATGTTCTGTTTGCAAACATAAAAGCCCATATTAGGGAGAAACATTTACAGATGTGCATCATGATGAACCCACTGGTTCAATGAAATTTTAGAAGTTTGAAGGCAAAAGCTGTTACATTTGAGATGAACAGTTACCTTAAATGGAGCTTTAAGCAAAAATCTTAGCAATACACAATCTAATATAAAAGTAAGGTAAAAAAGTTCTTAGTTTCAGCTAACTTCTAAAATAAATAGGGTTGATCAGTATGCTTTTTTTTTCTAAAAAAAACAAGAGGCCCATGAGTGCCTATGCTCTAGTGGCATGGCTCATGTGGTTATTTTTGATCCAGAGCATGTATGTATGAGTAATAGCCAACAAACGTATTGTTCACGTTTTGTGTTTGAGTTAGCTTAAAACGTTGCACATTTAACATCTGAGAACAGAAAGTGTTGTAAGCAGATTAGTTGCATGAACTACTAGTATTCTAATATGTGCCAAGTAAAGGTCATCTGAGGAGAATAAAATTTGCTACAAAACTGTACTATTGGTCAAATTTTCATTTTTGTAGCTTTAAAAGGACAAAATGGATGGTGGCCCGGCCCAGGGCACATAATTTCAACTGTTTTGCTAGACGGTCTACATATAGTGCTCCACAACAAATATCAAAGATATGAGCCTTGTGGTTTGAAACAAGAAGATTTTGAAAATATTTCTTAAAAAACTTGTGACCCCTGGGGGCAGTGCCAGTTTTGACCCTAGGGGCATAATTTGAACAACCATGGTAGCAGACCAATAAAATAATCCTTATTCAAAATAACAAGGGTCTGCATATTGTTTCAGACATAAAGATTTTCAAACATTTCCCAATTTAGTATACCAAACCGGTGAACCCAGTGGCGTGGCCAATAATGACCCCAGGGGCCTAATTTGAACAATTTTTCACATGAATTTGTGACTTTACATGTAAACTTGTCTAAAAATAGACTTCGCTCATGTAGACTTGGCTAAAAATAGCATTTTTTTTTACTTTTGAGGCCCATAATCTAGGTATGCATGGGCAGATCTTGTTTTCGAAAGGAACCAAGCTCTAATTGATATCTTAATACTATACAAGTTTCATCTATATACAATTAAAACTGAAGACTGTACCATGTTCACAAGCAATTGTTTACAGTCGCACAGACGTTCAAGGCCTATAATCTAGGCATGCATGGGCAGATCTGACTGGTTTTCGAAAGGAACCGAGCTCTATTGGATATCTAAATACTGTTTTATTGAGATACAATCATAACTAAAGACTGTATGGTGTTCACAAGCAATTGTTTACAGGCGCTAGGAAGCACATACTACATACACATTACCATCACATCAGATATTCTGATCTTTGGCCAGTAAAGCTAAAATTAAAACCGTGATAATGTACCAAAACTACCTATATCAGGGTATATCACTATTGTATTCTTTTTAGGATAAACAAGAGCTGTCATGGGGCAGTGCCCTCAACTATATGCTGCTTTGTCTTAGAAATGAATACAATAATGATAAAGGTAATATGCAATAAAGAGACAAAATAAAAATTAAGCATGAAATGCTGCAATGCAAAAAAAACAACAAGTTTTCAATGATTGACAGACAAACCTAATTAATTAAGCCTTTGTTGTGCGATTAAGTTTCAATATTTTTTTGTTTTAGTGACCTTGATCCTATGGGCCCCGAAAGCAATTCTATAATACTTTGTATACTAAGTTTGTAGATGTATTTGATACTGCCCTCCTCCTGGCCTGCCAACACAATGACACAGTCATGTCATTTTTATAACCAGGTTTCACTTTACAGGTTAACAAGAGCTGTCGTAAAACAGTGCGCTCTACTACGCCTCTTGGAATTGGACGTAAATACAATAATAGTGTGATGTGCCTGTAAAAAGCAACAAGAGGGCCAAATGGCCCTGAATCGCTCACCTGTCATATATTGCACATTCTTCCATTATATACAAATATTGAAAACCTAAGCCTATGAACACGGGGCGTGGCCAATTTTGACCCCAGGGCTAAAGTTTGAACAATCTTAATAGTGGTCCGATAAACGATGCTTCATACCAAATATCTAAGGCCTTCGCCTTTTGGTTTCGGAGAAGAAGATTACTTAAGTTTTCATCATATACATATATAAGGAAACCCATGACCGCCCGGGTGGGGCCATTTTTTGACCCCAGAGCCAAAGATTGAACAATATTGGTACAAGTCAACTAGATGGTATATCATGCCAAATATCTAAGCTCTTGTCACTACTTGATTTTACGTGTGTATCTATTTATGTATATTTGTAATTAATTGTTGTATGTGGCCCATATTGAAAATTGGTATGTGTACTAAATATGTTATCCAGTTTAAATTAAGACGTTATTTGTCTTTGTGAGTTCGAAGAAGATTTTTTAAGTTTTCACTATAAACATATAGAGAAAACCATTACCCCCGGGGCGGGGCCAATTTTGACCCCAGGGCCATAATTTGAACAATCTTGGTAGAGGACCATTTGGTGATCCTACCTACCATATATCAACGGCCTAAGCCTTGTGGTTTGGGAGAAGAAGATTTTTAAAGTTTTTCCTTTTGGTTGCCATGGCAACCAGAGTTCTGTATGGAATTGAATTCTTTGAACAACTTTGATAGAAGACAACCCAAGGAACCTATGAAGTTTTATTAATATTGGCCTAGCGGTTAAGGAGGAGATGTCTTTTAAGTAAATTGTTGACGGACGACGCACGCCGCACGACGGACAAAAGGCGATCACAAAAGCTCACCATGTCACAAAGTGACAGGTGAGCTAAAAAGGCAATTTCATAAAAAAAAATCTAAAAAGATATTATTATAAATTGGAAATAAAATTTAGTAGAATTACGTATGGTTATGTAAATCAATAATAAATCCAAAAATATTTATATAATGTGATTGTAAGTCTTAATAAGAACAATTAATATCTGCCATAAATAGAATGATACAAGAAAATCCAAATAGACATTATTTAAGAGTCAGTAGTTGCACTTGCAAAATGATAATCATATTTATCAGATATATGAAACAGCTGAAAGTTCTCAAACATAGACATTTATGTTCAAATATCACCGGTAAATAAAAATAATTGACCTAGTGACCTAGTTTTTGACCTGGGTTGACCCAATATGGAACTTGACCTAGCTTATGTTAAGATGATCATTCTGACCAAGTTTCATTAAGATAAGGCTAAAATTGTGACCTCTATTTTGTTCACAAGGTTTTTCTAATAATTGACCTAGTGACCTAGTTATTGACTGCGTATGACCCAATATCGAACTTGACCCAGATTTTATAGAGATGATCATTCTGACCAAGTTGCATTAAGATTAGCCTAAAATTGTGACCTCTATTGTGTTCACAAGGTTTTTGTACTAATTGACCTAGTGACCTAGTTATTGACCGTGAATGACCCAATATCAAACTTGACCTAGATTTTATAGAGATGATCATTCTGACCAAGTTGCATTGAGATTAGGTCAAAATTGTGACCTCTGTTGTGTTCACAAGGTTTTTGTACTAATTGACCTAGTGACCTAGTTATTGACCGTGAATGACCCAATATCAAACTTGACCTAGATTTTATAGAGATGATCATTCTGACCAAGTTTCATAAAGATTAGGTCAAAATTGTGACCTCTGTTGTGTTCACAAGGTTTTTCTACTAATTGACCTAGTGACCTAGTTTTTGACCTGGGTTGACCCAATATGGAACTTGACCTAGCTTATGTTAAGATGATCATTCTGACCAAGTTTCATTAAGATAAGGCTAAAATTGTGACCTCTATTTTGTTCACAAGGTTTTTCTAATAATTGACCTAGTGACCTAGTTATTGACTGCGTATGACCCAATATCGAAATTGACCCAGATTTTATAGAGATGATCATTCTGACCAAGTTGCATTAAGATTAGCCTAAAATTGTGACCTCTATTGTGTTCACAAGGTTTTTGTACTAATTGACCTAGTGACCTAGTTATTGACCGCGGATGACCCAATATCGAACTTGACCTAGATTTTATAAGGATGATCATTCTGACCAAGTTGCATTGAGATTAGGCTAAAATTGTGACCTCTATTGTGTTCACAAGGTTTTTGTACTAATTGACCTAGTGACCTAGTTATTGACCGTGAATGACCCAATATCAAACTTGACCTACATTTTACAGCGATGATCATTCTGAGCAATTTGCATTGAGATTAGGCTAAAATTGTGACCTCTATTGTGTTCACAAGGTTTTTCTACTAATTGACCTAGTGACCTAGTTATTGACCGCGGATGACACAATATCGAACTTGACCTAGATTTTATAGAGATGATCATTCTGACCAAGTTGCATTGAGATTAGGCTAAAATTGTGACCTCTAATGTGTTCACAAGGTATTTCTACTAATTGACCTACTGACCTAGTTTTTGACCCCAGATGACCCAATATCGAACTTGACCTAGATTTTATAGAGATGATCAGTCTGACCAAGTTTCATAAAGATTAGGTCAAAATTGTGACCTCTGTTGTGTTCACAAGGTTTTTCTAATAATTGACCTAGTGACCTAGTTATTGACTGCGGATGACCCAATATCGAACTTGACCTAGATTTTATAGAGATGATTATTCTGACCAACTTGCATTGAGATTAGGCTAAAATTGTGACCTCTATTGTGTTCACAAGGTTTTTGTACTAATTGACCTAGTGACCTAGTTGTTGACAGCGGATGACCCAATATCGAACTTGACCTACATTTTATAGAGATGATCATTCTGACCAAGTTGCATTGAGATTAGGCTAAAATTGTGACCTCTATTGTGTTCACAAGGTTTTTCTACTAATTGACCTAGTGACCTAATTATTGACCGCGGATGACCCAATATCGAACTTGACCTAGATTTTATAGAGATGACCATTCTGACCAAGTTGCATTGAGATTAGGCTAAAATTGTGACCTCTATTGTGTTCACAAGGTTTTTCTACTAATTGACCTAGTGACCTAGTTTTTGACCCCAGATGACCCAGTATCGAACTTGACCTAGATTTCATAGAGATGATCAGTTTGACCAAGTTTCATAAAGATTAGGTCAAAATTGTGACCTCTATTGTGTTCACAAGCAATTGTGAACGGACGGACGGACGGACGGACTGACGGACGGACGACGGACGAAGAGTGATCACAAAAGCTCACCTTGTCACTACGTGACAGGTGAGCTAATAAAACAATTAAATAAAAAAAGTGAATAAGAATCACAATGTGACAAAACAAGGTTTGATTTGGTTAAGATAATAAAAATGTGCCTGTCAAAATAAAAAAAATAACAAGACGCCAACGCGGCAAAGCTTGATTTTCTATTTGACAATGCAATTTTGCAAACCTAGGATTTGAGCTAATGACCTAGTATTTTTAACCAAAAAGACCCATATTTATATTTATCGGAGATATCATTCATACAAATAACCTGATCAACAGAAACTATTCCATTTGTGTGAGGAAAAACGAACATTTTATAAATACATCAGCTTTTCCAAAAAGATCTGTCCCAGAGACCTAGTTTTTGACCCTAGATGACACACTTTATCATCTAAGATTTCATGTACACAAATATTTTTAAAGTTAATTAAAATTTAAATTTTTGAAAAATATGGTTAGATCTGAAATTCATGATTGGGATGTGTGTTTATAAAATAACAATTGAATTTAGTTATTAACTGATATGGATAGCTTTGGTAAGCATGGATTTTTTTTATGACATCAGGAAAGTATTTCCTAAGATTTGACCTAGTGACCTAGTTTTTGATCTGAGGTGACCTATATTCACAAATGATTAAGACAACATGTAGACAAATATTCTGACCAAGTTTAAAAAAAGATTTGACTAAAATTAATGAATTTTTATGACTGTGGGATTCTTTCTTCTAAAATTTGACCTTGTGACCTAGGTTTTGACCGGGGATGACCCATATTATAGAACTTTTAAGATATTATGCAGACAAATATTCTGACCAAGTTTCATAAAGATTTGACAAAAATTGTTCAATTTATGATGTGGAATGATTTTCCTAAGATTTGACCTAGTGACCTAGAATTTGACCCGGGATGACCCATATTAAAAAACTTTCAAGATAGTATGCAGACAAATATTCTGACCAAGTTTCATAAAGATATGAAAAAAATGTTGAATTTATGACATGGAAATATTTTCTCTAAGATGTGACCTAGTGACCTAGAATTTGACCAGGGATGACCCATATTCATACATCTTCAAGATAACATGCCGACAAATAGTCTGACCAAGTTTGATTACCATTGGATAAAAACTCTTGATTTTATTACATAAAATGAAAACTTTAACGCAGAATTGTTAATGATAGTATAGCCCACCTATTCTTCGAATAGTCGAGCTAAAAATGAACAAATAATAATTTGCAATGCTAATAAGCTCTTGCTCAATTTCATCATGTCCCTTTCACATATGAGTTGGACTGATATATCAATCACTAAATATTAATGGTCCTAGGTCAAAGAATTCAAGGTTCATTGTGCAGAATAACCACTGTTAGCCATTACCTTCACCTTCGACCAAAAAACTCCGAAAACAATACTTGTCATGTTCTGGTCAAATATAACCTACCATTAATGTTTCATGGATTGAAGTCAACCTACAAAATGTATTTTCAAATTATTCAAAAATATAAATGTGTCTGTTTGAAATATAAATGTGTCTGTTTGAAAACATACGCTAAAACATATGCCCATTTGTTTTTACAATAGTGGCATAATACATATAAAATACAATAAATCAATGACACAATGCAGCACAAAAGAGGTCTTTTATATCACAGATTCTCTGCAAGCCAAGGTAGAGTAATTCCATCCAAAGAGCATGCAAACTGACAACAGCCTGTTGAAGAGATTTTCCTGAGGAACAATCCTGGGTATTCATTCCCTTCCTTCTGTCAGAGTAGAGACGTTTCAAACTGACAGCCTGCAATTTTAATGTACATATTTGAAAACTGTTTATATTCACAGTGACTTTTTATAAAAAAAAATACATAAAGTGATGTTACATAAAATGTTGCCCATATACAATAAAATGATTAAACAGACTATCATAAACAATAAGTCTACAAGTACGGTATAAGGCCTTAAAGGGACTGTACACCAGACTGGCACTAAAAAAGTTTTTTTTCTGTAACATATCTCAGGACAATTATTTAATAGAATGTGTTACGCTTTTATGTCATAATTGTAAAAAAAGTACAAACATGAAAAAAAAAATGTGTCACCAAAATTGAAGTCCAGTGTTGTATCAACTGTACTACGAAGGCTTACTTTTTACATAAAGTGATGTTACATAAAATGTTGCCCATATACAATAAAATGATTAAACAGACTATCATAAACAATAAGTCTACAAGTACGGTATAAGGCCTTAAAGGGACTGTACACCAGATTGGAACTAAAAAAGTTTTTTTTCTGTAACATATCTCAGGACAATTATTTAATAGAATGTGTTACGCTTTTATGTCATAATTGTAAAAAAAGTACAAACATGTAAAAAAAAATGTGTCACCGAAATTGAAGTCCAGTGTTGTATCAACTGTGCTACGAAGGCTTACTTCAATCAAGTGGTATATTAAAGCTATACACCTAACTTGGTTATATCATGTGATAACATCGACTAGCCAATCATGCATAAGAAATTAATTCTACTAGGTAGACATACCCAGTAATCTTTTTGAATGGAAAAATATGAAATAACTGCTAAACTTAATAAACTTGCAATTTGATCATCTGGTGCACACTGTTGCTTTAACAGCAATTAAAAAAACAACACATTCATGAAACAAATTATATAATTTACTTTGCCTGTATATAATTATTTAAAACTATATTTATTTTTTTTAAATTATTTTTCGTTTTAAATACAGAAATGCTTATGCTGAGGACTTGGAAAGTTCTATTCTTACACATGGAAGTGGTGCAGAATGTATCCATTAATAGCCACGGCCGCAGATGTAATTCTGTAGATGTTTTCATGGCTGCTACTGATATCATGGACTCAACGGCATGGTCAACTGTTGGTCCAGGCAGCGATATATCTGCCATCTCTGTGGAAGGCTCTGGATGAAGGGCGGCAAAGGTCCATAACCAACTCCTAATAGCAAAATGAATTATTATTCAGAGTATGAGATGCACTATTTATTGAACATGTAAATGTACATGGGTATATCATTTTTGTTCTCACTCATCAACTCAATACTCTTTAAATCGTTGTTTATATTTCAATCCTGTACTTGTGTATAGACCTGTACTTGTTCATAGACATTTCCTTTAGGCCTGGCGGAAACAATAAATGTCTTATCATACAAAATTACAAACACAAAGCACAGTCTTACCAGTTGGCGTTTCAACACAGTTTGTTCTTCAACATTCCAGAAGCAAGCACGTGTAGACAGACACCAAGCACACACTTTAGGGTGATAGTGGTGGTGGTCATTTTGTGCTATTGTGCATCTAATAGCTTGTTAACTGCTACAGGTCTTTTTAGGCCAAATCTAAAAAAAATGAACATCTGTCAATTGACCTACAGTGCATGAGAAAGTCACCTTTATAGAGTTATATGGTAAGAGAATTTAATAAAAAAACAGAGCTTTTAAGGTAAAGTCCAGTCAAAATCTCTAATATAAATGTGTATGGTCAGTGGAATAAGAACACAGCTAAAGACAATATACTTCCTGCCATATAAACCAGTGTTAGGTATAGATATGTACCGGAGTATATACAGTCATCTGTTAAACTACAGTGCTTTAGAACATGTCCCAAAGCTATATGATAACTAGTATAGAGATATATGGTCATTTGATAAACTACAGTGCTTTAGAACGTGTCCCAAAGCTATGATAACTAGTATAGAGATATATGGTCATTTGATAAACTACAGTGCTTTAGAACGTGTCCCCCAGCTATGACTACCTGTATAAAGATATATGGTCATTTGATAAACTACAGTGCTTTAGAACGTGTCCCCCAGCTATGACTACCAGTATAAAGATATATGGTGATTTGATAAACTACAGTGCTTTAGAACGTGTCCTCCAGCTATGACTACCTGTATAAAGATATATGGTCATTTGACAAACTACAGTGCTTTAGAACGTGTCCCAAAGCTATTACTATCAGTATAACGATATATGGTCATTTGATAAACTACAGTGCTTTAGAACGTGTCCTCCAGCTATGACTACCTGTATAAAGATATATGGTCATTTGACAAACTACAGTGCTTTAGAACGTGTCCCAAAGCTATTACTACCAGTATAAAGATATATGGTCATTTGATAAACTACAGTGCTTTAGAACGTGTCCCCCAGCTATGACTACCAGTATAAAGATATATGGTGATTTGATAAACTACAGTGCTTTAGAACGTGTCCCCCAGCTATGACTACCAGTATAAAGATATATGGTCATTTGACAAACTACAGTGCTTTAGAATGTGTCCCAAAGCTATTACTATCAGTATAACGATATATGGTCATTTGATAAACTACAGTGCTTTAGAACGTGTACCCCAGCTATGACTACCAGTATAAAGATATATGGTCATTTGATAAACTACAGTGCTTTAGAACGTGTCCCCCAGCTATGACTACCTGTATAAAGATATATGGTGATTTGATAAACTACAGTGCTTTAGAACTTGTCTCCCAGCTATGACTACCTGTATAAAGATATATGGTGATTTGATAAACTACAGTGCTTTAGAACGTGTCCCCCAGCTATGACCACCAGTATAAAGATATATGGTCATTTGATAAACTACAGTGCTTTAGAACATGTTCTCCAGCTATGACTACCAGTATAAAGATATATGGTCATTTTATAAACTACAGTGCTTTAGAACGTGTCCCCCAGCTATGACTACCTGTTGAAAGATATATGGTCATTTGATAAACTACAGTGCTTTAGAACGTGTCCCAAAGCTATTACTACCTGTATAAAGATATATGGTCATTTGATAAACTACAGTGCTTTAGAACGTGTCCCCCAGCTATGACTACTAGTATAAAGATATATGGTCATTTGATAAACTACAGTGCTTTAGAACGTGTCCCACAGCTATGAATACCTGTATAAAGATATATGGTCATTTGATAAACTACAGTGCTTTAGAACGTGTCCCCCAGCTATGACTACCAGTATAAAGATATATGGTCATTTGATAAACTACAGTGCTTTAGAACGTATCCCAAAGCTATTACTACCAGTATAAAGATATATGGTCATTTGATAATCTACAGTGCTTTAGAATGTGTCCCCCACCTATGATCACCAGTATAAAGATATATTGTCATTTGATAAACTACAGTGCTTTAGAACGTGTCCCAAAGCTATTACTACCAGTATAACGATATATGATCATTTGATAAACTACAGTGCTTTAGAACGTGTCCTCGAGCTATGACTTCCTATATAAAGATATATGGTCATTTGATAAACTACAGTGCTTTAGAATGTGTCCCAATACTATTACTACCAGTATAAAGATATATGGTCATTTGATAAACTACAGTGCTTTAGAACGTGTCCCCGAGCTATGACTACCTGTATAAAGATATATGGTCATTTGATAAACTACAGTGCTTTAGAACGTGTCCCCGAGCTATGACTACCTGTTAAAAGATATATGGTCATTTGATAAACTACAGTGCTTTAGAACGTGTCCCAAAGCTATTACCACCTGTGTAAAGATATATGGTGATTTGATAAACTACAGTGCTTTAGAACGTGTCCCCCAGCTATGACTACCAGTAAAAAGATATATGGTCATTTGATAAACTACAGTGCTGTAGAACATGAGGCCCAACTAGGACTACCATTATAAAGCCAATTGTCATTTGTTTAACTTGTTTAGGTTAGTTTAGGTTAAATGTCAATAAATTTTGTAAAGGTCAAAATTCAGCTCATTCCCACCAAATCACTGTGTGCTTTGCTGAAAAAAAATGATTTGCAAGCATCTATAGTTAAATAATGCATAAAATTATGGAAATATTTAATACCGTCTTCCCAAAATTCTTCGTACTAGAGTCAGGCACAAATTATCTTGCATTTCCAGCTCCTGGATTTTCCTTAAAGCCTCTTCCAAGGTTTTACAAACCAGCAATTTTGTTCGCTGTGGTGTACTGATGTGTTTTACACAGATATCAATGACGTAATTGTGTAAACACGCACCTGCCTAAATCCACACTGTCGTTTATCAAAATCCATACTGTATTTAATTTTTACGAACAAAAACATGGCAGCCTCCATGAACAGAAAAAGTTCGAAAATATTCTACAATATTGCTGTAAATCATTCATTGACAAACAAGAGAACATTTTTAAAGGTATTTATACTGATTAAACTACCTGTTTGATTAAAAAATATTTAATTTCGATGACGTCCTAGAACATTGAATGTTGACAGATGTTCAGAACATTCGGACACAGACTATTCGGATACATGATAATTTTGAAGTCAAACGACATTTGAAGTGTAAAACACAAAGTTAAGACATAGTCCGAATCTGAGTAAAATTAAAAGAATGTTCAAATTTTCCACAACCTGACAACATTTTGCTAGGTACTTAAGCAGTTAAAATTACCCACTCTTGCTCATAGAAGAATGCGTGGAGACGCTATACAGACTTTTAAGATTGTAAAAGGTATCGATGATTGTGACTTTGAAAGATTCTTTTGCTACGCTTCATCAACAAGAGGGCATAACTTAAAGCTTGAAAAACCCAGATTTAGGACCACTTTCTGCCAGCACCAGTTTTCTCGTCGTGTTATACAAGTGTGGAATGACTTGCCTCAACATGTGATAGATGCTGAAGATGTAGAATCATTTAAAGTAAGGTTGGACCGCCACTGGCAAGGAGACATGCTGTACCAGTTTTGAGACCTGTATCAAAGTTGTCTATGGACAGCTGTAATTTAATCATAATATACTCATAACTGTTACCAACAACCTTTACACGATAAGATTTTATGAGCTCCGAAGATAGATCGTGACGAAACAAGTTTAGACGAAGAGGGGTTTAAAAAGGGCACAAGTCCTTATACAGAACCCAAAATCATCCTACAGGTATCCTACAGGTATTATTTCCAGGTTAGACTGTTATGCCCAGTCAGGGCTCAAACCCATTACTGCTGGAACTCTAGCTGTAGTGTGTGTGGGTTAGAACCAGCCGCCCTGTTAGCTCAGTTGGTTAGAGCGGTGTGCTAGTGTTCGGGCAGTCGTGGGTTTGAGCCCCATACCGGAAGCACTTTTCCTCCAAGGTTTACTTTACTGGTGGTAGTCCATATAAACAGCCGCTTCGGAGTATTGACAATTTTTGTGTTGGCGACTCTACGCGTCCATATCCCACTTGTTGTTTTCCTAGCCAAGAATGACAGATCCTAGCGCTAAGTATATTGAGCGGAAAGATAACGGGCACCTGCTAGTTTAATCCATATAAACAGCCGCTTCAGAGTCTTTGACGATTTTTGATTGGCGACTACGCGTCCATATCCCACTTGTTGTTTTTCTAGCCAAGAATGACAGACCCCAGTGCTAAGAATATTGAGCCGAAAGATAACGGGCACCTGCTAGATGGTTTCAAAATGGCTATGCTTTATTGACAGAAGTCGATCTAAATTAAACTAATTATTTGTGTTTCATTAAACACTTGAGTGTAATAAGTAAAAGGTCCTGGCTAAAATAATTAAAGTGTAACTTTTGTGTGTTTTTTTAACAGTGACATTTTTAGTATTGTGGAGTAACAGTTGAAAAATATATTTTACATTGATATGGATCAGTCGACTTGGCATTTAGGGAACAAATAAATATCCAAATATTAAGTTCCCTAAACACGCATTATTGTGGCTATTGCTAGATAGTTAAAAAATGGCAATGCTTCATTGACAGATAGATCTGAATTTGTGTTTCATAAAACACTTTTATATAAGTGTAATAAGAGAAAGGTATTGGCTAAAAATAATGTATATTTAACTTTTGTGTTTTTATTTAACAATGCGGTGTTAAATATTGTGGAGTTACAGTTGAAGAATATATTTTACATTGATTTGAATCATTGGACTTGTGGCGTTTAGTGAACAAAATGAATATCCAAATGTAAAAAAAGTTCCCTATATTATGGCCATTATTGTGGCTATACTTGTGGCAGCGGTAAACGGCCTTAAAGGTTAATAGGGGGAGGAGTGTAGTGTGTGGGGGTTAGAACCAGCCACCCGGTTAGCTCAGTTGGTTGGAGCGCCGTGCTAGTGTTCAGGCGATCGTGGGTTTGAGCCCCACACCGGGTGCACTTTTCCTCCTAGGTTTACTTTACAGCCAAATGCCCTAATGACTGAGCGCAAAAGGTGTATGGTTCTAGCCCATGCCAACTGCATCCCTCCTGAACCCCTGTTTAACTGATCTTGGCACTTTTGACATCATTAATGTAAACATGTGAGGTAAAGTATTACAAGCGCTCATACCCTCAACCACAGGAATACTTGCTGAGTTCCCTATTCACTCAGCTAAACAGCAGCACTCAGACTTGTATGGTAGTCTTTGAGACAGATACGAAATATAGTTTGTGCTTTAACATTCAAAAACAGTTTTCAAAGACTGAGAGAGTTAATTTCTATATAAAAAAATTCTTACATTTTTCACTTGTGTCCTTGTGACGTTTTCTTCTCTTTACAGAAAGGAATACCAGTGCCTTCAGAATATCTATACCTGGATGATCCTAAAAACAAGGTTAACGCTCATGAACTGTTCAAGGGGAAGAGAGGTGTGCTTTTTTCTGTGCTAGGAGCATTTACCCCAGGATGTCAGGTGATTATTTTAAACACTTCCGGATTGGGACAGGCCTTACCTTGGATGATTTGCTTCAGTGTATTCATAGCTTCAACCTTGTGTTTTTGTCTTGTAACTTGTAAACTAAATTCTACTGAATTAAAAAAAAATGAAATATGATTATCAGTTTGATTTTATGTTTCCTGATAAGTATCATTTGTTTGCATTGATATTTTTTCTGCCCACTGATTGATGCTAACGATGATTTTGCGGTATGATAAATTTAGGGTTTATTTTCTCCTACTATTGATATTTTAAACTAGCACTGTTTTTTTTTCAGAACCACATTCCAGAATACCTGGACAACCATGAAAAGTTTAAAGTATGTACAATATATGGTTGTGTAAGATTTATACATATAAAAATAAACACTTTATAATTGAAACAACTTGATTGGTCTTCCTCTTCATGGGACTTGTTTGTGGTTTGTAATATGCACTTTTAACATACTTTTTTTATTACAAAATGAAGTGTGGCAAATTATAAGGAGTGTAAGATGCTGATGTCTCAAACCCTTCGAAAAAAGTTTATATATGCTGAAATTTTTTAAAGGCTGTAGCGTTATTTGTTGATTGACATTTTCATGTGATGTTATCTATAAAGGCTTAAAAACAATCAGCTTAGTACCTATAAGTCCGTGTGCACAAGTATATAAGGTATCAGTTATATAATTTTTGGATGACTAAACCGGCCTGGCTTTGCTCCCCACTACAGTCAGGTTGTTTTTTTCATACTTGAATTGTACTTTGCTCTGCAATTTCGGTATGAAGGAATTAAATAATTATAATATAAATGTTTTCAGAAGCATTACTGGAAAAATCATTTTAGGTGCCAAAACATATGCGAGTCCCTTTAAGACTCTCAACAATAATAAATTTAGATTTATAATCTTATCACTAGTGTCATTACAATGTTAAAAATTCTTAATCAATTTAACATGTAACAAATGAGAAGATTTGTATGTAAAACAAAAATCTTTTCTCTTTCCAGGCTGAAGGTTTTGATGTGATTGCTTGTGTTGCTGTAAATGACCCTTTTGTAATGTCGGCATGGGCACGGTCTCTAAATACAAATAATAAGGTAATAATGAATTTGTGTTTCCAAGTGTTTTTCCATAGCCATATTCTTGCAATTGTGTTTGTTAGATCATTTATTGAATTCTATTTTTGAAATTGCCTTTTTTTATCTGAAGCATATGCTTATAATATTAAATACTTACTTGGAAGGTTATTTTCCCAGTCATTTTATTTATTCACAAAGTTGATGCAAACTTTGGCATGAAGTTTTTTTGTTGCTTCGTTAGGTACTGATGCTTGCAGACACACATGGGTTGTTTACAAAGGCTATGAAGATGGACCTTGATTGTCGACACATCATGGGCACTATCCGATCTAAACGGTACAAATAATAGTAATAATATATCATGTCATATAAATGAGTATGCAAAATCTTGTGCTGCGCTGAACATATATCATGTCATATAAATGAGTACGGTATGCGTATGCAAGATCTTGTGCTGCACTGAACATATATCATGTCATATAAATGAGTATGTAAAATCTTGTGCTGCCCTGAACATATATCATGTCATATAAATGAGAACGGTATGCAAGATCTTGTGCTGCACTGAACATATATCATGTCATATAAATGAGTATGCAAGATCTTGTGCTGCGCTGAACATGTATCATGTCATATAAATGAGTATGTAAAATCTTGTGCTGCGCTGAACATAATTATATCATGTCATATAAATGAGTATGAAAATCTTGTGCTGCGCTGAACATGTATCATGTCATATAAATGAGTATGTAAAATCTTGTGCTGCGCTGAACATATATCATGTCATATAAATGAGTATGCAAAATCTTGTGCTGCGCTGAACATATATCATGTCATATAAATGAGTATGCAAAATCTTGTGCTGCGCTGAACATGTATCATGTCATATAAATGAGTATGTAAAATCTTGTGCTGCGCTGAACATGTATCATGTCATATAAATGAGTATGCAAAATCTTGTGCTGCGCTGAACATGTATCATTTTCTGTCTTCAGGTACTCAGTTGTGATAGAAGACAGTGTAATCAAAGGGTTTAACATGGAGCCTGATCATGGGGGACTGGCCTGCCTTCTGTGTATAAAAAACATGAAGACTTTCAAGAGGTGAAATGGTGTAGACAAACAATCTCACAGACTTGTACAGTGGTCATCGGGGTCATCAGGAATGGTCAGTGACCTTGAGCATGAACCTGGATCATTTCCAAGCTTGTTTCACCATGCCATCGCATGAAGACTCAGGACAGAAGTGGTGCATAATATGCCATTAAGTCTAAACACAAGTTGATATTATATTAAGTGATCTTAAAGCTCATCCTTTTTTATTTATGATTTTCTAATTTTTCCATAATGGAATTGTTGTCAGTGCTCATCAAACATATAATTGGGGTTATAAAGGGTGTTATAAGCAGTTTTAATGTATCATATATTTACTGGCATTCATATTCAGTGTATGCCTTTTACTGTTTTCAATTTGTTTGCTTGTGTTTTATAATTCAGTGTGATTTATGTACATTTATCAAGTTGGTAGAATGTAAACTTGATTAAAATAGACCTGACAATGTGCCATATTGTTTTTGCAGTTGTATCTTGTTTTTTTTTAAATTAAGCAGAAAGTTTGATCTCATTGCTGTTAAGTTTATTGAAACGTTTGAAATCTTCACTTCTGAATGTTTTAGTCCAAAATATAAAAATATTTGTTAGTGATTTCCTTATATGATACTGTTCTTCATTAATGGCTTATAGTTTCATTGGTTTTCACATTAGTGAAAGACTGTTCTATGAGCAGCATAATTCTAACAAAAAAATTATCAAAAATGTCAAAAATAATGTATTTTCAATATGTTTTAATTTGTTCAAAATTTTTAGTAATTGTCATTGGCATACTTTTTTCTTAATAATTTATGACCATGATTTTACTCGTGTTGCCTGAGCATTCAAAGCTTTCGTTCAAACTAAATTTTAAAATCAAAGTTAATGTTTTAAACAGCACAATTGCTTAAAAATACTAAATTGATTCATCAAACTTTAAAGTAATAAGCTAGTTGGAATATTGATGTGTTAAATATGCGTAATTTTAATAATGTACTTGTATTATGTCCTCATTTGTGTGACATCAAACTTCGTATACAAAAGCACATCACCCTAGACTTGCAAACACTTTCCTTTATTAATTTAAGAGATATCATCATGAATTTTTCAGTATTGCTTCCTGAAATGTAGGTCCAAATGCCCAAAATCATGCGATGCAGATCATAAATAGATTTAAATTGTTATTGTTTTTAGTAACCAGTAATAAGTAATCAGTATTTTGTGAATTGAGTTTTGATTGAGCTGAATATGTTTTAACAATTTTCTGTCCAAATGACGTTGGTCCTATCTCTTTATTATCATTAATTATTTAAAAAAAATTTTTTTTTTGCTTCACTAAGATTGTGCAAATATTATTACAGTATATTGATAGAGAAATGCAGTATTCAAAACGTTGGAAGTGACAATCATATTTAAAATCAATACATACACATGTATAACAAGCATAATTTTTGAGTGATAAACCTTTGACTTTTTATTAAAGAATGCATTAATGGAAAGTATTCATTACTGATAACCAGATTGTAACTGTGTATTTTATGGCTGAAAACTCACAAATTTTAATGATTGGTGAGTGCTAAAAGATTAACAGTAGTAAACTATGGTCTAAAAAATTAAGCAAGGTTTCCTTCATTGTTTTTGATATTTATCTATTAAATAATTGTATTAATTGAGGTAAATCTTATTTGGGAGTAAGAGTGCAATTTTAACGGGAAGACTAGAAGTGTTTTGAGCTCATGATGCAAAAAGTTTTACTATTTGTGTAAATTTAAAGAAGAATTAAGCTGTATTCAAACCATTTTGTCACTGATATATGTCACCGTTTTACTCAACAGTTCAACCTTGTGTAATGTAGAATTCCAGTCAATGTGATTTTTAATTTCAGAAATTTTCTGTGCTTTGGATATCGTTGGTTGGTTGTTATTACTTTGTTTGGGCCTAGTGTCATTGTCAAATTATACTTTTTTTTATTTTTTCTGATTGTAAAATTGGAACACATAGAAGAAGTCGATAAATTTGATATAAAGTCTTGTAACAAGTTCTTAGGGGTTGTTATATGCACACATGATTGTTTGATATTTATAAAATAAATGCCTTATGCTGTACAGCATTTTCTCCACACCGATGTAACTAGAGCAGTAGGTCATTTCCCTTTTAACCGGGTAAAATACGTATATACATATTAAAAAGAATTCACTATCAGTAAGGATTACATACAATGTAGGATTACATAGCTGTGGGTTATATCTGTCATGATGGATGATACTGTATGGACAACTGATTAATAACAACGGTTTTGCTAGTGCATAATTAAATAAAATTCATATGCATACATGTATGAATGATGATTGTTGACCTGTTGGAATCTGGGAGTAAGATTGTATTATTGGTCCCAGTTGGAATCTGGGAGTAAGATTGTACTATTGGTCCCAGTTGGAATCTGGGAGTAAGATTGTACTATTGGTCCCAGTTGGAATCTGGGAGTAAGATTGTACTATTGGTCCCAGTTGGAATCTGGGAGTAAGATTGTACTATTGGTCCCAGTTGGAATCTAAAACGAAACGTATGTCTTTGTTAACAAAGGTGTCCTTTTTTTAAACTTGACTGTTGCTAGCAGAGATAGAAATGCTTGTTTTAAATGAAGGAGTTGATGTTTGATACATTCAAAATAAACTGAAATGCAGTTAAATTATCTCTGTGTTTTTTAAATTGATTTAGAGAGATTCATTGACTGATCTCATAAACGGTTTTAGGACAGATATTCAGTCCTGTATTGGTCGTTCTACATGATGACGAAGCCTTTGGTGCAGTTTAGACATCGCGGACATTTGACCGGACTCAACAATTTTAAAATGTATTTAAAAAGATTCCCAGAAAAATTTCAACAAGAATAAAAAAGTAAATTAAGAGTATTAACCATAGTTGTGTTTTTTATTAGTTCGCCTTTTTTTCGGAAGAAAAGGTCGAATCTTGTGATAGCTTTGGTCTCAATGTCATCGGCGACCTCGTCGTCGTGGTACAAAAATGTTAACGTTGATCCTAAGTTGGTGCATAAGACGCCATGCGTATATAAGTAAGATCCTTAACGTTGGCTTCAAGAGTGACGAATTATGTCTCTTGTTCGACTGAAAAAAAGAGAAAGGCGTTCTTGTTATAATATTATTACGGAGTGTATCCTATAATTTCATTAATTTTACGTCTGCTTGTTCACAGATCATTGAACAAAACAAAAGTACAGAAAAAATGAGTTTTCATTGCAACGGTAGAAATGTGTTTTATATGGAGCTTCATTAACACGTTCTATAGACTTATTTTTCCGTTTACGATTGTAAATGAAATTATTGTTAAAGAAAGGAGATGTGTAAGTGTGTTTATGAGTTATACAAGAGAAGACAAAAGTACAGGATAATTTTGTTCTTGATTTCGTCCGTGAACATTCTGCCAGGTTCCCATCCAAAAGTCATTACATTTATGGGTTTAATAAATTCAAGGCCTTTGCTTGCTTTAACTTATGTGTGTTGCTTATATTGTAGCGCATATTCAACAAATGGTATCAATTCTTGCATGTAATAAACTGACATCAAATATTAGTCAAAATCCTTAAACCAATAGAAGAGTGGCCATAATAAAATCGTGATGTCGATGAAATGCGGTAAGGTATGCGCTGGTCAATATTCACTGACCAGTGGTCACCTGAACGATCAAAGGGAGACTACCTGGCACTACGTAACGTAAATTATTACGTAACAAACCTCGACCTGGCGAGTTATATGTCCCGGGAGTGATTACGCTATCATGGATGTGGTCACTTGGAATATTTTGACATGAAACCACTTTATTTTGGATAACAGCTGTTCTTAGGTGAGTAAAAATACTTTGTTACTATATTTTCACATGTTTTCAGTGAGATTACGCATGCTGGTATTTAGTAACATGGATGACATGGCCACTTGTTGGTTGGCCGCTAGTGACCTAGTTCTGACCGATGCTTGACCTAGGCTAGATTGACACCGGAACACGGGGCAAAATCCGCTTTGTAGCTCATATCTCTCTGTACAAATAGACTCAAACCCCAATTAAAACGCGAACCTGATCACTAAAGGTTAATGACTGATAAGGATTGACTAAGAAATCCTCGTTTGAAGGAACAAACCTTCAGCTGACCACTGGTCAATCGTTTTCCGGGTGGCCATATTTAATTTTACTTCATGTGCGTGTTACTGCTTAACGCTGTATTTTTCAACGTTTACTGTTTTAGGCGCCGTTATCTCTGATGATGTATTTTGTCAATTGCGTAACGTGTACATGTAATCTCCGTAATCAGACGTTTTCATCAGCGAATTTTGTTTCTTTGCTGTATTTAGACTTCAATCTGTAACCTTGAATGAATTTTGACATGTTCACGAGTTGTTTAAATGATTTAGAATTTATTGTTTTGGCATACTTACACTTGATTATATATTTTTAATGCCGATTTTGCGTATATTTTAATTGATAACGAATGCTATAATTTAAAAGCAAAAAACAATCGCGATTTGCTGATCTTGTATTGTGTATTGATTCGTTACTGAAAAGGGAGACAGTATTACGTAACAGTGTCTGATCTGGTGTCTAGCGGTCATTTCTTACGTAACGTTGGGTCACTATTTACCGCAGCTTTGGTGTATGTGTCAAAAAACGTTAATATTGGCCCAAATCATGTAAGCAGGTCTCCCGGTGCAAATTTATCGAAAAGTGAAAATCTTATTTCAATTGTCACCAACACTGGCTCACAGAAAGCAGAACTCTTATTCCCTTACCAAGATTTGCGCAATGATCATGTAAGGAAAAACTGAATAAGCAGAATTAAATAATGCGTTATAAACATCTATTAAACAAATTTTGTACCAATTGCTCCCTGGATTGACCATTTATTCTTAAAATGACTTATGGCAGAGTCGTTTGCAGAACTGAAGAAGGAGGATGTTTTTGGAACCTGGACTTGAAAATTATTGTATCGAGCTTGTACGTGGTTTTTTTTATTTGTTACTTTTAATCACGATAAAATTATCAATTGATAAAATCACAAGCAATGTTATCAGTTTACTATCTATCTGCGCTTCAAATAAAGACTAATATATATATTTAAAACATGTCAACTCAATTTACAATTTTTTTTTTTCTTATCATAATTTATTATTACTATTATTATTATTATTTTATTTATTTTCTATTAATATTATTATTTTTGTTATAACTTAGTATTTTTATGGTTATTATGATTATTATTTTATTGATTTATTTTATATTATTATTATTTACTTATTATTGCAATATCAAATGATTAATTGATGAATGAATGGATAGATATAATTTAATGGATTGATGGATTTGTTATAATAATGTTATAATGGTGATGATGATGATGATGATGATGATGATGATGGTGGTGGTGGTGGTGGTGGTGGTGGCAACGACGACGACGACGACGACGACGATGATGGTGGTGGTGGTGATGATGATGATGATGATGATGATGATCAGCTTTCATGTTTCTTGTTTTACAGTTCTTGTGCTCTTAAAAATATCATTTATTTTTTACATAAATTTGCCTCTGTCTGGATTTATTCTGGTTGCATTACTAAAAATTATTTCAAAACTCATAAATGTGAACCCGTCCCTTAAGATTAATGATAGTGTCCCGGAGGTGCAGGAGGTCCCGGAGATGCAGTTTAGTACTGGTTTATAAGGGAAATTTATCTCCCGTGTATCGTTGTGTTGTATGGGCTAGGCTATCGCGCCCTAATCTACTATTTTTCTAATTCTGCGGATATCTAGATGTGACGGTCACTTCTTACTCATGTCACTTTAGGCTTTATAACACAAATTCAGTCGTGATACCCGTCGTATAGCTCATGTCGGGGTCAAGCCATATTGCAGCCATGGGCGTGGGAAAACTTTAAGAGCACTTAACAAAAACAAAACAGCACATCAATTTTGAATTAATTTCGATGGATTATTTAGCATAGACTACGATGGCAATGGTTCGTTCTCCTGTCATTTGTATACTACAAAACTATCACTAGCTATACATAATTATTCACTCTTGCGCACAGTGGTCATAAATTGGTTCGTGGAGAGCAATATTTGATTTGTACATCGAGAGCTTATTTTTCTACCTTCTGTACCCTGTGCGTTAGAGTGTATCTCGTATATTTGTATGAAACGGAATATCGTATACAGTGCATCATAAGGTCTTGACTGCTTGCTATGTGGTTTTGAGTTTATTCATACTCACAGTCGGACAAGACCCTTTGATAATATTGCTAGTCATATTAGTTGTTTGCAACACAGACAGAATGCAACCCTGTTTAGAGCTACCCTGGTTCTTTAACGTGCACAAGTGTATTGAGCTGTCACGGGACCTCCATTTAACGTCCCTCCCGAAAAACCACAAGTATAGTTTAGTGGTCTGGCTGGGAATCGAGCCTGCGACCCCTGGATTGACAGACAAGTATCACCACAAGACCACGGATCCGTCACGTACTGCCATCTATGTCCATAATCACAATATTATAGTGTCTTTTGACGCCATCAGGGTTTAAACCTTTGACGTCTCTCTTCCGAATATGAGCGGGTGATTCAAGCACTTGTGATTTAAGGGGATTTTTTGTGTCGAATACGAGAACTGTAGTTAATTAATATCCGATTGAGACACAATTAATAATTTATAAATGTACCTACCCGGCTACCGTTTACGTAAGACACGTCAACTACTTAGGCTAACAAGTTTAACGCTTAACTGGCGTTTTTGACGCTAACGAAAATATTTGTTGATGAGTGAAAAATCAAAGTATGAAAACCATTTGAAATAGTTTTTATTTGTTGGTCTGCACGTTAATGGTTTTTATTAAAAAAATAAATTTATTTAAAAAATAATTAATGTTTATTATCAACGCATTTTTACTTATCTAAATAAAAAAGGTTCATAAATTGCATCCGAAGTTCGAACGAATAATAAATTAATCGCCAAAATACGGCCATCATCATTTCTAAGCTTTCTTTTTCGACGTCCGATTTGGTTCTTTTTATTGAAAATATATACAAATTAAGTGCATTCTAATCCTTGGCATATACGCCCTATCAAATTTATTTTTATTTTAGAATGTGTATCAAATGCTTGCGTTTAAATACTTTTTTGCTTTCATCGGTGCATATTTATTGTACGCACCTTCTTCATTTATGGACAGAAAACGTGAACTAAAATGGCAAACTATTCAGTGGACGTTCAGTAAACATTGATTAAAATACGCAGGGCGACGCACAATTTTAAAACCGATTCCCAGATATAAGATTTATTCTGTAATATTAAAAGCTACATAAATGGCAAGAAAAAATCATCAACGATGTAAAAGTAATCTTGAGAAGGCCTGACGTTTTGACGCTACGTCTCATCTTTTCTGCAATCCTACTCGCACGCCAGTCCATTTGGTGTATCATTAACATGATTTCATAAGATAATTTGGATACATATTGACCAGTTGATAAACACGTGGGCTTACTTTGACCGCACTTGTAATAACGGTAGTGACAATAAGTCGGGTTTTTATAACAAAAAGTAACCAGTCTTGAACAATTGGCTGCTGGCGTAAACCATTTTATAATAAAAAATAGACTGCTACTTTAGGCTCTAATTACGTCACACTGTTGAACGCCTTTATTTTTCTGTATTTTAGATGGCAGAGGGCGGGTCGGCTCCGCTGAGGGACCCAGGGGGTCTACACATGTACAGCGTGAACGGCACGGGCCACAAGCTGGCAGAGCTGATTCCGGAATCCCCTGGACACCACGCGACTTCCATGGCCGCCATGTACACTGATATGTCTCCGGGACTATCCCCATCGTTCACAATAGAAACCAGCATGTCACAGTCAGGAGGCTACATGCAGGGAGAGGGATTCGGTGATGGAGGGATGTACACAGAGATGAAGAGGCCCAGTCCGCACGGCCAGTCTGTCTTCTCATTCACAAACCTTGACAGTCTGCACCAACACCAACAGCAGCAGCCGCTGCAACACCACCAGCAGCAGCAGCAGCAACAACAACAACCCCAGAACCACGTGATCGGCACCATGTTCGATCACTTGGGTAACAGTTTCTCCTCAAGCCAGGATATAACTAGCAGCTTAAGCGGGTATGTTGACATGCTTTCCGGCTCAGATCCTTTAATCAATATTAAAAGGGAGAAGCCGGACTACAGTGACACGTTGCCTGCAGGCATGGTTCACAACCAGAACTCACCTGACATTCCATATCCACCAAACACGTGCGTCCCCGATTGGAACTTCTACAACCCGACATCAGTGGGCGGTCACTTTCCGGGGCAGGGCACACAGCCTGGCTTTGAATTCCCAGGTCAGCTGAACCAGCAACAGTACACAAACCACATGATGTTTACCAATACTCATCCACACCCCGTAACTCCCCAGTTTCAAACCAATGATGACATTCATCAAAAAGCCATGAAAATTTCCCAGAACATTCTGAGCACTGAGTGGGGAAACAACACACACTATAAATCAAATGTGTACCCAAATCTTGCCGCGGACCCGGTCGTGCGTAAACGTCGACCTGAGGAATCAAAACCGAAAATGTCAAGAGCAAAGCGGAAAAAGTCGAATGTCCTTGGAGGCCATTCCAAATCAGTAGCGTCGATATTGATGTCAGAGAATTCCTCTTCGTCTGCAAGCAATGGGTCGCGATCTCCGGATGGGTTGTTAGACAGCGCCGCCAGAAACCATTTAGTCGGCTCCTTAATGGACAACATCCGCTCCACAGTTCAGTTCGAGTCTTTCTGCTTATCTTTCCCAAGATCAGATATGAAAGAAAACGCCTTCCGCCAGAAAGTTTGTTCGACTGCGAGCATGGTCAACAATATTGAAAATGAAAACGTAACATCACAAGTTTTCCCCTCTCAATTCCTTATAGGCGCTAACAAAGTGATAACAAATTTCAAAAACGCGCTAGAAAACACGAGATCGAGGTCTGTAGATACAGAGAACGGGGGCTCGGAAAGTTCTGCGAATATAAATTTACGTAATGAGCAGGTAGAGGAACACTTACCACATAGCATGGTCTGGGTGATCAGAATGGGTGATAAGACGTTTACAGCAAACTGGGAGGGGCAATTTGTTGTGGGGGTCAATCCCGTACAGAAGACTATGTCTTGTAGCATATTTCAGTTCCAGCCTAGCTTTTCTGCTGAAGGAATTAAATGCTTGCAGCAGTCTAAACTTACAAAAGAGCTTGCTAGCGATATTCTGTCTAATATGGAACAGTTTGAAGTTTCAAGACAGTTGCGGTGTGACATTAATCTAGAAAATGTTACCCAATTGTACCTATACAAGCCAACAGGAGACGACGGAGAAGGCTGCTTGCTTCTTGAAACTGGGTCGAAACCGACATTTTACCAGAAGTGGTTGCATACAAGCGCATATGACAAAAACAAATGGCGACAAAGAGAGAATTTCTTCTCAAAGTCTGACGTTTCTGACAATCAAGTTGTGTGCATAGGTGGCCTTGTGTCAGAACTAAATGAACTCATGGCCTTGATACTCGCAAGTGACCATGACCTTGAGCAACGGTACGAACACGGGGTTCAAATGTCAATTAAGTACAACCATAGCAACACTCCGAAAAATCATACGAACGTTAATGGGGAGTCAAAAACAGAAAATAACAAGGAAGGAAAATCAAGTATAAGACAAAAAAGGGTCGGTAGAAAATTCGGAAGTAATCTACAAAAGCTTCGGAAAGAAATCATCGCTGTGCTGGCGCATCATGCGATCGTACACGAAAGTGAAATGACTTTAGTCATCAATGGTCAGAAGTTAGATAAAGAAGAAATTAGTAGTGGTGTTTCCTTGGGTATTTCAGTGGAAGATGGTGTGTGTAGATGTTTACAAGACTTTGTCAACTACTCATGTGACAGTGCCACTGAGCTCAACAGCATCCTTGAAAAAGAGATTCAGCCTAGGGCCTATGGCTTCTACGAAAACGACTTTGACATGTTAAAAGTGCCAGGTGGGAATATAGACAGGTTAAGGTTAGGGGAATTTATCGCAAGCAGATGTAGTGAAGTTGTATATTATTCATTTTGTAAGAATGAAGTAGGCCAGTTGGGATATGATCAGCATTGTCCACAGTGTCACGTGTGTCGGACAATTCACTTCTGGCACTGTGATTCGTGCGACCAATGTACACAGACGCGGTCAGTGTGCGAGTTCTGTGGTCATCTCCGGAATGACCAGACACAAATCATCATCAAACCAATGTCAGTATTTAAATCTCAGGTTTCATTGGCAGGAATAGTCACTTCTGGTGACATCAAGAAAGAGTGGATATCTTCGCTAAGTCAACCAGATGACGATCTTTTAACTCTAGATTTGCCCAAGCTCGATATAGCCAATGCTGAACTTGGTGAATACAATTCGCAGAATGCAATGGTGGATCAACTGGGCCTGCTGAATCCAGTTGGGTTTCTGCTGGGACAACCCCAGTGCGGCGCCTCGCGTAAACACAGAAGGTACCGAGGGGGTCAGGTCAATGATATCTTACCTAACTCCAAACAGGGTCAACGAAAGGAGACGGGGTGTTGCCTTCAATAAGTGACTGGGAATTTATTTTTTAAATGGTTGAAAAAAACAACTAAATTCATTTTAATTTTTACAGTTGTTTTGTTTAACACTGTACTAACTGGCTTTGTTTTTTAATTTGGTTCTCAAACATTTTGTCAATGTTTCTAGCTTACCTAAGAAAAATGTTTGCACGTTGAGCTGTTGTGATGGGTCGCTATGCATTGTGCGTCATCCGCTACATACGTCCGTATTTAGCATCCAATGTCAAGAATTCTGGGCCATGTATGGTTATTGGCAGAGGCAAAAATAGGTCATATGTTGCGGAAATATCGGTCGCAATGTTGTTTCTATACAACCTCGGGCAATTTCCATTATGGGTCATGTCAGGCCACAAAGTGGGTCACTTAGTTAGATGATTCAATTTAATTTTATAGTGTCTACAATTTTTGCCTAAGCTTCACGAAACAAAATGTTTCTCTTTATCAAACCTAGATTAAGTTTAATTGTGGGTCGTTGTCTGTCAAAATCTATGTCACTAATAGAAACAAACAACCAGTAGAAAATTGAGAATACTGGAGACCACTTTTCCTTCCCAAATTGTATTAAACTTGGTCAGAATATTTGCCACATTTTCTTCCCAATGTCCATGAAACTGGCAGAATGTGTGTCTAGATGTACTCCAAGGTTAACATTGTGGTGTCCATTGAGGTTCAAAAACAAGGCCACTAGGTCAAATATTAGGAGAACCTTGTTAACACTTTTGGTGCCACATTTTCTTACCATACTGAAGTTAAATTTCTTAGAAGACTTGTTTTCATATGAACTTAAATTGTACTAAAGTGTGGGATATAAGGCTGTTATGTTCAGTAGATGCAGCTTTAAAGCTGCATTCTCACAGATTTACGGTTTTTACAACTTTTTTTGTCTTGAAAAGAGCAATTTTTTGCATAAATATCTGCAAAACAATGATGAAAGATTGCTGACAAAAGATCAGAGCACAGATTTTTATATTTCAGTTCGAAAATTAATGTTTTATGGCTTAAACCGTTGCTAACGGTTTAAGAAAAAATGCATAAAACATGATTTTTTGAACTTAAACATAAAAATCTCCAATCTATTTTTTGTCAGCAATTTTATACCACTGATTTTCATGGATTTTCACAAAAATTGGCTTGTTCCAAGACAAAAAAATAAAAAAAAGTTGTCAAAACGACTATCTGTGTGAGTGCAGCTTTAACAAACATCTTACTTTTTTAATATTAAATTTTTAACGTTGCCTTTTGTGACAATAGTTCATTTATTATCTACTCAGCAATTAGAAGCCTCAGGCTCCGACTAATTGTTACAAAGATCAGAAATAAATGCTACTATGTTAGAGATAAGTGGGAAATGCCCCGCTAATGCTCATGTATAAGCACAAGCTTTTAAATAACTCCTTAAATAAATGAAATTAAAGACTAAATTTTTAGATGAAACTTTCACAGTTAATTGCGCTTCTATATTGAACTTAAGTGGTTGTAAACTGCGAAATAGATTTTTTGGAGCTCTTCTAATGCTTAAATGTCAGGAAATATCATTGAGGGAGGAAGGAGCCTGAGCACTTTTGTACAGGAATGCATTACATCAAAAACTCAAAATAAATTTTCATATAATTTACTGCAATGAATGGAATGAGATATTTTTCTTATAATACCCGAATTCTTTTACTGAAGATGGTTGAAGAATATCAATTTCAATGACTATTTTACAAATAAGTGTTTAAAAGTGTTTTAAAAAGTTGTCACTTTATTGAATTTGTATGTTAGTGGAAAGGAATGCAGTTTTGATTTGAACTTATATATATGTTGATTTTCTATATTTGTTGATTATGTAAAAGAAACATTTTAATCACTGCATGCTTCTATTAAGCAACTTATTTTACCATTGTTAAAGTTCATTATGTGTTGTTATGTTTACTATGTTATCTTAAGAGATTATTATTTGTGCTATTGATATTAATTGATATTTTAGTAAGCAATGTAAGTGTAATATTCTCAGGGGCGTAGCTTGACAAAAATGTATGTGTAGGCCACTTTTTAGAGTACTGACCATACGCAACTTTCGATAAATAATATACGAAACATTAATGTCGCGTGAAAATGAATTTTAGAGCAAAGGAAAACGATATATTTAAATATTTGAAATACCCGGTTTCCGATATATTAATGCGCATTTGTCGGAATTTCATATTTTAGACCTTTTTCCCTTCCAACCCCCCCATATGCCTTCAGTTTGTATTGCAGATTTGGCATTTTTACTTTTTCGTTTTTTTCTGAAAAATGTGTAGGCCGCGGCCTACACAGCCTATAGGAAGCTACGCCCCTGATTCTAAATGCCTAGTATTTCTCTTAAATCTATCAGGGAAGTTTTTATGCTGTTAATGCTGTCTTACTTCCATTGTTAAACTCTTTTTTTTAATACTTTTTGTAAGCTTGCTTGCTTGCTTGCATTAAATGTCATTTGCCAGCCAAAAAGCCAGTGACTGAAAAAATATATTTTGAAATGATACATTTTCATTATTCCATAATGATGAATTTACCGAATGTGATGCACAAATCAGCTAGTTCCATCATAGCTCCATTAACACTTATGTTAAATTGTGTTGCCTGGTGACCCAATATAATTGAAGCATCAGTTGAAAGGTACTAGCTTGCTGTAACTAATACTTAAACTATATGACCGAAAGTGCATCACACTTAAATTAATTACAGTCTGCATACTAGCACTTATGTGAACAGAAATCACACATAAGTAACATAATTGCAATCACAATATGGATAGATGCAAACATATTTTTTATGCATCATTATGTGTGACTCATTGAATGACTTTGTTATATAAATATTCTTTTTGTTAAAAAAACATCTACATACAATAACCTAAATAATATGGGGTCACCAGACATTCATTGTGCATCGGATACCTTTTAAGTGCACAATGCAATTATTTTGTATTCATTGTGCATCGGATACCTTTTAAGTGCACAATGCAATTATTTTGTTACACAAGAGCCATTTCTGGCCTATTGATGGAACTACTTTTATTGGAAAGCATATTCTTACATACTGAATATTAATAGTGCTTGCTTATTACTGTATAAACATTGTTGAATGTTGTGTTGAGTTTTCAAAGCAATGGTCTGAAGACTTAAGTCAGATTTTAAGTTTTTGTATAATACCTATTCTATTTAACAGAACGAAAGTTGAATTTCAGTAAAATAAATTTATTTTACCAATAATAAAACCATTAAAATCTTCTTTGCTCGAAGAATTGTTTTTTAAAGACATTTAAGTGAGCCAGCAGATTTGAATCTGTATATTTCCGTCAGGAATATATTTTGTAGATTTTTTTTGTGTGCATTATTTTAAGAAAAGCATCGATGTGCTCATATGTAAATATCAGATCACTATAGTGTGTACATAATATAGCTATCATATTCATTTACATACTCTGTTTTAAGAATCATTCTTAACTTTCTTTTAAAGGCACACCATATAGGTTGATGTTGTTTTTATTTTTTTATTAATTTTCACTCATTATCATGTTGAACTCATTTGACTTCAAAAAATATAATAAATAAAAGAATTCGCTTTTTATCTCAGTACACAAATCAAGATGCTTTTTAAATGATTTTTGGTTTAAATGAGTAAAACATGATTATGCAATAATCGAAAAAAAAAGGTTTTTTGTATCAATCTATATTGCGTGCCTTTAACACCAGTTTTATGGTTAAAGATGACATGTCTATGGAGGTAAATCAGAACCGATTATAGAGTATTATTATACCAGAATTATTCTATTATTTTAATGACTGAAACTTGAGTAATCATTCACACTTTATGGTATAAATACAAGACCTTTTTTAAAATTATTCCTTCCAATGAAAATTATTTTCAAAACTCCAGTGCCAATAATCCCTAAATAGCATTTTTTGTATCAGGCTGAGAAAAGATTTTTCAAATGTTAAGAAATCTCATGTATCAGATAATATGAGCCTAAGCAGGGTACTTAGAATATCCTACCATACCTATTTTTTACATCCAGAACCTAAGTAACCACTTTACTTGTTAAGAAAACCAGTAGTACAGTACACTGGCAGTAAATTGTATGATTACTAGAGTTTCAGTTCCTTCAAGATGGATATCAAGACTTTGCACAATAAATGTCTTGAAAAGTATTTATAGAGAATTGTTTTCTCTTCTGCCTTTTAGTTACCACCAGGTACATACAGATTAATGTAAGCTGATTTTAAAGACATCTTAAATGAGTGCCTATATTGGGTCAGATTCCAGGGCAGTCACTAGTTACTGGTCCATATTCACCAACGTCTGAGTTAGAGACACCTGCAGCCTTTTGGGACGCAAAGGAATGGAAAATCCTCTTCTATAGAAAGAAGCTGTTAAAATTTCTTTGGTTTACAATTAGTAGTTGATTAACGAGCCATCACAGTAAGTGACAAATGGCCCCAAAGTGCCATCCTGTTCAATGGATTATGAAGATACATGTACTTGTATGGATTAATTCAGGAAGAGCTTACATATACTAGTCAAAACTCGCTATACCGAAGTCGTCAGGACCGCAGGATATACTTCGAGATAACAAACATTTGATATATCCGAAATACAAAGCATGTCGAACTGAACCCAAGCTATTTTAAAAAAAGTTAACCATAACTGAACATTAGCATAACAGAGTTTGACATAGCGAGTTTCGACTGTATTAGCAAATACCAAAGCCCATGATGATCGACCTCATTTCAAGGGAGTATTAAGTAAGACATAGAGTCGTGGGCCTTGGAGAAAACTTCGCATTGACTGATTTAAGGATTGGATTTCTAAATTCTGTTCAACTAAATACCTACAGTTGCTGTTTGGTGATCATTCATTAAAGTGAGAGAAACATATTAAGTTCTTAATCTTATGAATGAACACCAAATAGGGACTGTAAATACTTAGGTACTTGTAAATAATTTTGAAAATCCAAGCCTAAAATCATTTCATTTTGAAAAGCTTGACTAAAATTTTTCAACAAAAGAGAGCAATTTCTGTCACATTTTTAAATAATATTGAAGCTTAATATTGAACTACAGGTAATGATGATGTTTTATCATTAAAACTAGAATTGACTTACATTTTCTCAACGTCTGACCTTATACAATGTGAACAAATCTTTTTACAATTTACATATCTGTAAAAGGTAGCAACCATTAAAAGCAAAATAACATACTCAATAGTGGTTTAATAAAGGTCTGATTCTTTTAATAAAAAGGTTATGGTATAAAAGGCATATTAAAGTACAGTTTGTTAAATAGGAGACATAACAAATGACTAGTTTTTGTTCACTTCAGTTTGAAACACGGATTTATTGGAAGTCATATCATTTCAATGTTAAAGAATATACTGTGTGTGTATATATAAATATATATTTAATAATAAATCAAAAAACAAAAATAGCATTAACACAGGCAGTAAAGAACTCCACCAATTATTTTCACACAAATCTCTTTACAGTGACCACAGGGAAAGTCTTTCTTTAATCTTTTTTTTGCAACAAAGCAAAAGTTTGGTCATAACAATAGAAAGCACAAAAAGTGGATTAGCCCTCTTAAAATCATTAGTATTGATTTAATTCCACCCGTCATAGACGTCTGACTTGCAACAGTATTTATGCACTCCTCAGCTACAAGTCCTAAATAGAGCGAACAAGTGTGGCAATATACAAACCAATCTGCTGTTGATCTATTAAGCATAGTTTTATTTCTGGTTCTAGTAACAAGACTCGGCCTGATTAAACTAATATTGACCATAAACCAATGTCTAAATACAGAAAAAGTAAAACTATATGAAATCCTACTTAAGTTTGATGTAAGCTTAAAATTTAGTTCCCAAAAGATACTGCTAGTACTTTTAAAAGAATATTTAAAGATAAACAAACATTTATTAAAGAGATTCAAATTGACAAGGCAGCACAATGCACATGACATAACAAACTGGTGATCTCTTGAACTCTCCAAGGACATTGTCACTTAGATGAACCAACACTGAACACAAGACAATGGTGTTCTAGACATAGACAAGATGGTTAATAATTCATGCAACAAAGTCACATCAAAGAAATCATTAAATGGTTATTGCAAAATAAATAAATCATAGCAATTACTGAATATGAAATAATGTGATTCATACAATAACTGATAGTTAATAGAATTTCTATTGTGTTTCTGACACAAGTTGGGTGGAAATTATCAATACACAACATCAATGCATTCTGATAGCAGATCTTTGTATCCTTCCAGCAATATCTGTTATAGTTTTAATAAATTAAAGAAATGGAGCATTCATGCAGCACACAACTATGAATGACCACTCTTTGTAATGTTAACTCTTGGTGCTGGTACAAATACCCTTAGTTTTTTCAAAATCTGTAGATTTAAACAATAGCGGTAGATTTTGTCAGGACAGCGGTAGGGCACTAGAAGGGTCTTATAAGTGGTAGATTTTGTCTACCGCCGATAGAGTTCACATGTCTGCTTACATGGAACTGGTTCACTCAAATCTTATATACGGTACCGGGTATTTGTAAAAAATATCACAGACTAAAGACTAAAGGTGTATTACTCAGAGATGACAACTTTCCCCCCTTCATCATCTCAGACACTGTTTTCCAGCTCTGGTGCAAGTTTAAATGCCCGCCTGTACATCTCTACTGCTTTCATACACTCTCCCCCATTCTGAAAGTAACAAGAGTACTACATCTATATATACATAAGCGGTTCCAGGGTGGTGCACCAAACCTGTGCCCCCCTTAAAATGTCCAACTTTAATTTTATATCAATACTGAAAAAAAAGTAATAAAATATGCTCAAGTGCACCTTTTCAGACTAGAAAATTGTTAAAATTTTCTTGGGGATGTTATCACAATGCCCACTGCCAACAAATTTAAACCATTTACAGTCGAAACTCGATGGCTCGATATTCTAGGGACCGGCCAAAGTACTTTGAGCCTCGAGAATATCGAGCCAAGCGGGATTGCTTACAGAATGTTATTTTTTTCATTTGTTACATAAAGTCTTATTTACCTCGTTTGTTATTGGCTGCGCTATCTCCGCAAGAGAAGGAAGAGTATTTATTGGGCATAGTTACGCATCCTAAATTTCGTAATATGACTTATTCTATTATTAGAAAATATCATTTTATTTTTTATTTATAATAAACATACATTTATGCGAAAACAAGCAATTGTAAACAGTGGGTAACACAAACATAGCTTAAAAGTTATATCAAAATGCATAGTAATTTAGGGATGGATAACAATTAGAGACATAACTTGAAGTGATGGCATGTTTATTCAAACTGTTAAACCATTTAAATTCGATAATAATTATAATATCAGTCAAGCAATTTTAATCGATTAGCGCCTTGTGCTAAATGAAGCCAATCAAACAAATCAAGGCCTGAGATTCTTAACTGAACCCGCGAAAATGACATCGACCCAAGCAACCAAATCAAAGTGTCGAGCGTGGAGAAATATCGACCCTCAAGATATCGAGCCATCCGATCGCAATTTATATGAACAAAGAGTAAATAAAAATCGGTCCTTTTAATTTGGTTCGAGGATATCGAGCCATGAGATATCCAGCCAACAAGTTTCGACTGTATATTTCAGTTCAATGGGTTGGGCAAATCTTCCGAACTTTGTGCCCTTAAGTTATGCCCTCTCTAACGTCAATTCCTGGATTCACCTCTGACATGATCTTGAACATTCAGACCTGTCTATCAGAGGAAATATTAATTTAAAATTTAAAGATTCAATAAAGATTTTGATTCAACAACATTGGTATTTAACTGTCTACAATGTTAAATGACCCTATCCCTCCATAAGAAAGAAACTTTTACGAGGAGCTACTAACTTCGAGAGTTTCTGCCTGCTGCAGCAGAGCCACTGCCTTCTCGTAATTTGGACTGAGGTTTTGATCCACATTTCTGAACATCACATCGGTACGCAGGATGTACTTTACTCCTGACCTGAAACCATCATGGCTACTTTCAAGCAATCAGTTCTTCGTTGATAAAACCAAACAACAGTTGCTTATGACATTACATTACTACTTAAATATAGAATGGAGAAAACAGAATTCTCCATTATTACACATTTTAGCAGATTACTTGAGAAAATGACTAATAATGGCATTGTTGGGTCAAGTGTCTAAAACTTGTTTTTTCCTTGAGATAAATTCTGATTGCCTTGATCATTCAACTAGAGTTGTGCCCCTTATATTAAATGAAATGCAAACAGATTTGATTTTTGACAAAAAACAATGCAAAGGGGGACAACTGTCCTATGACTATATGTTTTCTAACTTGAGTTTTGCTCCCTCATGAAGTCTGAAATGGTTAAACAGGATGCACAATCCTGCCTCAGGTTGAATGGAGCATAGAATGTTCTTCTCTTCGGCGCAGTATTTTCCTGTGGCTTCATCCTAAAAGGAAACAAGGGGAATAACAAATATTTTAGAAAGATTTATGAGTTGCTATACAAATGATTTTGTGAACACTTGAAGTCTTAACGGCTTTCAGGTGATTGACAATATGTACCTATTTCTGCACAACAACAGCATCAAAGAATTTTATTTATCACAGATTTAAAGATTAAAGTTAAATGATTATTCTGATAGAAAACAAACAAACATGGCAACAAAAACAGAACCATAAAAAAATTTGTGTTAACAATGGTTTGTTTCAAATTCATAATTTCTTTGTTTTTATTGGATTAAGTATATGTATATTATCTGGAACATTTTAGGATAGAATGGGAAAAATATCTACAAAAAGTCAGACCTCCTTTCAACCATGGACGATAGCAACTTTACTTACTTTGTACAGGGTTTGAGATTCATTTACGAAGTTGGTGGCTCCGCCCTAAAAATCCCCGTTCAGGTAAAGCATGCAGGTCTTCAGGGATCTCTCTGATGGGGATCTGTCATAGTGGCCATCAAAGTGGGGGGCGAAGTGGCCTTCAGGCAGGTACCGGCACAGACGAAAAATCTAAAGTAACAGTGACAATGCAAATATTTCTTAAACAGGAGGCGTATCTATTTTAACACTTAAGCAATGCATTTACTACCAACAATTCACTTAAACATATTATAAGCAAAAAAATAAAAAGGGCAAAATTGCATCAATAATTTAACTAATTTAATAATTAAACAAACTTAAGAATGATTAAATGAAGTATGTGTAAATATTTCAGCATTAAAACATCTAAACATTTAACATTTTTGAAGTTTGATTCAAAAAAATGTTTCATTGGCCATACATTATTTAAGCCTATTGGTTTCCAGGTTCCCTTCATGAGAAATGGGGGGCCATGAATGTGGCATTTGTGGGGATCATTGTCTATCACAATGTCCTTGATGTCACCTTTCAAACGAGACCATAAAACATCAGCTAATGTCTGGCTCTGTAAAGTTATCCTGCAAATATATACATGCAGTTATAGTTCATTGTGCAAATTTTGATGTTAAACTTTGAAAAAGAAGTATTCAAAACTGAATACATAGAGAATGTAAATGGTCATAATTAAAATTTGAAAAGTAAATATGGGACATAAATCATTTTACAAACTAAAATTCATAAGTATAGAAATTGTACATATTTTTTCTGTCAGATCATAAAAGTACCGGTATGTGAACATGAAAATACTCATGATTTAACAAACAACATAAATCAATCCGCAACTCATATCACATGCATGTCTCACACCAAACAAAAATGCATATTTTTAACCAGTTGATGACAATTATATGAAATAGCACTGCCATGTGTTAATTGCAGGAGACAAATACCTTCTTGATGAACCATACCAATTTTGTGCAAAGGCATAAAAATCCCCTTTTAATAAATCCTCAAATAAATGAAGAAAAGATCACCCTAGATATACCCGGCAACTTAAAAAGTTATGAAAATGTGGACAAAATCCATCCACAATGAAATTCCCCTTCCTTTTTTCGCAAATTTACCAATCTCAATGTGACACAATGAAACAGTACCAAAGCACTGAAGTAACCCAACTTCCTACCTTTTACAGCTTCTGTAGTCATCACGGACCCCACGTATCTCCTCAAACCCCAGCCTCTCCCCCTCCCCTGTAAATCTCTCGCATTCCTCCTGGTTCAACACGCCATGCAGGAGAAATCCTAGATTTTAAGAGGAAAAAAGCAGTGTATACCACAGCAGTAATCGCCTATGAATATTATTTAAATTCTGAGTCATTCAAAAATCATAATGATCTTTTTTTTAAAATTCTTAATTAGGTTATAAGTTAATAGAAACATTTAATATTTAAGCAGTAGAACAAGCAGGTTTCTATGATCAAAGAATACTATATGATAAAATATGCATGTAAGGAATTATATCTTATTATCATAATAATTACTTAAAACAGGTATTTTCCGATCTGTTCTTATATCACAAGCTTGTTAGTTATATATAAATAGTGCAATAATAATTCAGCTACAAAATGAATAATTAAAAGATCCATTTTTATGATTATTAGTACTTCTGAATTTTCAGCCATATAAATGAGCTGAAACAGAGGTTCCATGTTTGGATTAAAATTATTAATTATTAATTATAAGCTACAGCAGTTGGAATATCAATATGTTAATTTTGCGTGTCATTTCAATAATGTATGTGTTATGATGTCATGTATGCAACATCAAATTTAGTATTCAAAACTTCCTTTAAAAGTATTATCATTTGCACATCATTTTTTGACAATAACTGTGCTCATGTTTCCATAGTATAAATGGTTTGGTCATACTTGTTATCATGTATCTTATGCAAGTTAAGAAATATCATCATGAAGTTTTCAGACTTGCTTCCTGAAATTTCATTCAATTGAAATACCCAATATATAATAAAAGCATATGTATGTCATTTGCCCCATAAACTGGCATTGAGGCTCATAAGATCATTGACTAGAATGACATGCTTAAATTACAGACCATACCTTCATCTCCAAAGTCAGAGATTTCAGTTCTTGTAATCATTTCCTGTCTGTGCTCATTGCAAGGTTGAAATTCAAACTGGACGAGGTCATCCTGGCTCAGCTCAATGTTCCCCTCTAGTGACGCCCCCTTCTCCACGCCTGGGACAAATGGAACGCTCATCCTGACTGTAATTATAGACCAATACCATTACTACATGAAAGAGGTCATGGTTTTTATTTATGACCAGAAATAGAAATATGTGAGTCATAGTTGATAGTGCACTTGACTTGCACACTGGCCCAAACCACAGGTTGGCCAAATCCTTATCTTATGCACCAGTCAATTGTAACAATTGTACCCCCCCCCCCCCCCCGGTCCAGGGGTATACCGGGGAAAGCTGGGGGAAATGGGCCGTGTTTTTACCTTCCAGGCCCCGCTATTCCCCAAAACCTTGGGGGGCTGTGGTTACAATTGACTGGTGCATTAGGCATATGGCCGTGTCATTTTTTGGAAAAGCTATTTAAAGCAATACACCATAGATATTCACATGCATGTATTTTAGAAACCTTACAATATAAATGTACTTTTATGATATGTTTATTTCATTCAATCATTACATTAAATTATATTGAACTTAAAAGTAAAGTTATTATGCACCAGTCAATTGTAACCACGGGCCTCCCAGGTCCGGGGGTATACCATGGATAGCCGGGGTTATGGGCTGCAGTGTTGGGTGAATGGGGTGGTTTTGTCTTTGAGCCAAAAATAGCGGGGAATGGGCCTTACCTTGGGTCCCTGGGGCGTGGGGGCATTTGGAGGGGATTTTACCAGCAGTTCGTCCCCATAGGACGAGTATATTACCTGGGCTTGGCTGGACTGAAAGTCAAAGTACCCGGTTTTCCCTGGACCTGATGGGGCCGTGGTTACAATTGAAGGGTGCATAGCACAGATATGTAAACAAGAGGTGTCCATGAATATAGACAGGAGTAGGCAGATGTCCCACTCTCTGAAGTAATGATATTGATAATATATAACAAATTTTATATTGAATTTTATATATTGGCTTATTTACAGTACATTTTTATCCTACTGTATTGAACAGAAAGGGAAACCAATTTAAACTTAGAATCAACTTAGAATCATAAACTGAATAGAGTCCATACCTAGTATTGCGCAATATTCTTGTTGTAATTTTTTCTTTGTGTTAAATTCACAAAAGGTCGTGCCGAAGCCTTGATTGGGCATTGGTTTTATCCGAAATCCGAAATATGAGGAAACAATCCCTCATAAGAAAATCAATCCAAGCTCTAAGACAGACATCCAAACCTTTCTTATTCTTTATAACTGGGTTTAACATTCTAGCCGCTGTGTATATTTGGCTTCCTGTTGCTGTAGAAAACCGAAAGCGTCTGCAAAATCCAAAAAATACAGAATCGGGCGAGAAAAAATCTGACCTTGAAGTTCAGATTAAAGATTAACAAAACAACGACAAAGTTCAGTGGTAAGACCCTGTGATTGTTGTTTTCATGTTGGCTGCGTATCATGACAGACTTAAAGGGACCATGCTGTACAAGTGCAATGTTTATGGTCACAAGGGCACGGTAGTCTAAAAGGGAGCAAGACAAATCGGCCCCTTACCAAATCGGCCTACTACCAAATCGGCCCCTAAGACGTTTCGGCCCTGCCATTTCGTCCCCTTAATTAAAATGACTCGAGACGTTTCGGCCCCTTAGTGATTTTCAATAGAGACATTTCGGCCCCTTAATTTTATTTTATTTTTTATCTTGAGTATATAGAAAAACATTGTAGGTCGTTTTATAAATGTCTGAGATCTGTAAATAAGTTGTAAATAAAATCTTAAAATTTAAAAAAAGACAAATATGCATGAAAACATTGATATGACTGATATAAAAATATGATTAAAATCTAAATAACTATTAACCCTGATTTTTAATATAAAATGCTAGAAAATCTAAGAAATTTTATTTGTAATAACTGTTAATTATTAATTGTTCATTAAAGACTTCAAAGAAAATTTGTCTTTAAACCATGCGTTCTTTTTTGCAAGGCAAACTGTTAGTGTTGTGGGTGTGAAAAAGACATTCAAAGACGTGTGAATGAATAATTGTCTTTAATTTGTTAATGTTATTTAGAGTTGATTGAAGAAGATTTGAGTAATATAAACAACGTAAGTATATATATTAAATCGTTTCTAAAAGTGGGTACCATTTGTTTTAAACGTGTTGCGTTTTTTAAAAATGCCTTTACATTTCAACCATTAATTTGTTATCTATGTGGTATACTATTGCTCCATTTTTGACAATTAGTGTTTTATCTAAACATAATTAGGAAATAATGTTTGTTTTATAGATATGAATTGCAAACAAGATACAACTTGATAGTTCAAATGCATTTTAACAAGAGTAAAACAATATATACGTAATAAAAAAGTGAAATAATATTCTGTTTGAGGTGCGAAGAGATAATTGGTATTAATCTTTAAGTGTGAGAATTAGCGGTTGGGAAAGTCGGAACAAACCTTGTAGACGTATTTATAAGCTTGTAAACACAAAGTGTCACAATTTCAACGCCTGATACCTCTGTGGAATGTGACAATTCGCCATAAGACCGTCTGTCTAAAATCACCGTTTAAGCCAGTATGGTTTTGCATACGTATTCAATATAAGATTAATAATAGTTTTTTTTTTTCATCCTTATATATACCTGATTTGAATATAAATAACTGAATTTCATAAAATTTATAACTTATATCGAGAGCGTTACAGGGACATCAACGCCAGGATCATGGATGAGTGGGACTCATACGATTCGCATAAGGTCACCTGCGAGGAGTTCCTGAAAAATGTTGGTGCCATCTACGGCGGGCGATAGGTGTTTGGTCAAGACTGATGTTAGACAATGGACATGTCATTATACATAATATTAGCAACATAGTTATGTATAATATTTAAAGATTATTTAAAAAAAAAATAAGTTTAAAAATTTCTTCTTCAACTCTATTTCGTCTTATAAAAATATCTCGTGAATAAATCTTTACATGTTTTCAAGTGTACAGATATTTTCTTTAAATCTATTTTTATCTATATCTTTGTATGCATGTATATAGCTTTGTCTCTTAAAATAAAAAAAAATGAAATTACATGTTTTTTACTTATATTTAGAAATAAAATAAAAATATGTTTTCAAGTGTACAGATATTTTCTTTAAATCTATTTTTATCTATACCTTTATATGCATGTATATAGCTTTGTCCATTAAAAACAATAAAAATAAAATGATAATGAAATGAAATTACATGTTTTTTACTTAAACAATGTATTTAGATATAAAAAATAAAATAAAAATAAGGGCCGAAACGTCTCGGTAATCAGGGGCCGAAACGTCTACGGGATGGGGACGATTTGGTAAGGGGCCGAAAAGGTAACCGTTTGAGCTAGGGGCCGATTTGGTAAGGGGCCGATTTGTCTGGTAGCCGTCTAAAATAATAGACGTGTTATACGGGATTCTTCCAATCCCTTGAAGGATTTGCCATATCAAAAATCTAAAAAAATCCGTCAACGTACAATTATTTGGACTAAAGGGCACGGTGTGTGGTTACAGGGCTTTTTCTGTCCATTTTGGGAAAAAGACTAGACATATTGGGAAATTTTTGTTGTAATATTTATCAATTTGGGAAGAACTTTCAGGCCTATTGTGTTGATTTGGGATAAAATACCTGTAAATGGAACCTGGTCAAATAGCCCCCTAGTCAAATAGCCCCAAAGTCAAATAGCCCCCATTTTGGTCAAATAGCCCCCACTTGGAAAGAATTGGTCAAAACGCCCCCAATTTGGTCAAATAGCCCCACTCCCTTTTTTATTTGATATTATATTTGAAGGCAAGTTGTAATATTTTTAAGATATTTGAATGCAAGTTGTAATATTTTTAAGATATTTGAATGTAAATTTCAAGGTAAGTTGTAATATTTTTAAGATATTTGAATGCAAGTTGTAATATTTTTAAGATATTTGATTGTATATTTCAAGGAAAGTAGTAATATTTTTCAGATGTTTGTTTTTATATTTGAAGGTAAGTTGTAATGTTTTTAAGATATATTGCATTTACATAATTTCTAATCAAACAATTACATTTTTTTGATAATTAAAATGTTTTAAAGCTGCACTCTCACAGATACACCACTTTTTTATTTTTTTGACTTGGAAAGAGCCAATTTTTGCCTAAATATCTGCAAGCAATGTTATTAGATTGCTTACAAAAAATCAGATTGAAGATTTTCATATTTCCGTTCGAAATTTATGTCTTATGGTTTAAACTGTTACTATCAGGTTAAGAAAAATGCATACAATAACATTTTTTTTTAACTTAACTGGTTTCCATGGTTTACGCCAAAAAATGGCTCGTTCCATGACAAAAAATAATAAAAAAAAACACATTCAAACTCAGAGTGCAGCTTAGAATATAGAATATAATTTGCACATATTAAAGACTAATAGAGAAGAAAGGGCATCTTCATTATCACATTGTGCAATAATCCTTGAAGAAAGATGAAAGTGGGTTCACACTTAGCTTAATAAATGACTTCAAATACTTGAGTTTGCCCAAAATTAAAGCCAGTTCACACCGGCCTGCTAATAAAGATTTCGTCTATGTATGTGCACACCGTCCCCAACACAAATGAAACAGAAGATTAGTGACAGCTGCATAAGAATTTTATTATTATGTATTTTCATATAATATACACTCATCATCTATATTAATGTATAGAGTATTGTGCAATGAGAATACATTTTACCATACATTGTAAATGTGAATTTAAAAGATGTGAATAATTAAAATGTAAATTATTTCAAAATTTAAAAAATTGGGGCTTTTTGACTTGGGGGCTTATTGACTTGGGGGCTATTTGACTAGGAAACCCTGTAAATATGAAGATTTTTCAAAATTGAGAATAAAAATCTTGAAACAAAATCATCATTTTGGGCAACATGAATGGCACCCAAAAGGGGATCTGGTCATTTCGTAACCGCTTAATCTTGGTTATTTCGTAACCATTCTGTTAGTCAATTCGTAAACATCAAGAAATCAATTGGTCATATGGTAACCATCAGTTAAAGAGGTGATAAATGGTATACTTAGCACCACGTCAAGTGTATTGTTCGATACTGAATGTATGGCACAGCAACCATGACACCAATTGGGAGACATTACTCAAATTCTCACCAATAACAAGCCAATAATTAGGGTCAAAATACACAAAGTAAATAAAAATCTAAAGTTAAACGGTCAATATCTATAAATATTGTCTTAAATTATATCACAATTTGTCTTATAATATTTCCTTCACAACATAAAAACTTGCTAGTTTGAAATTTCTTTATTTGTCATAATGTCAGTGTTTATTGGCAAATCGCAAAACAATATTAAGAATACAACAGGAAAAACTACTAGTTTTTTTTAAGTGTTTGCATTGAATATAAAATGTTTTTCTCAAATTTTCAGATAATAAATAAAACAGTAAAAATAAGGCAAAATTTGCAGTTCATTTTGAAAACTAAAGTGACACAAATTATTACAAAAATATATGAACAGTGCCACAAATAAATTACTTTGTTTTTACATTCCGGCAAATATTATTTTATCAATTAAATTGAATCAGTTGCGCTAATTATATTAATTAACTGCATTTAATGTTGTCACTTACTTTGTATCCAATTTTAGTTTTTAGCTCAACTATTCGAAGAATAAGGAGAGCTATACTACTCACCCTGACGTTGGCATAGGCGGCGGCATCGGCGTTGGCGTCACACCTTGGTTAAGGTTTTGCATGTAAGCACCTTTAAGTCATTATCTCAGTAAATACATCAGTGATTGCATTGAAACTTTGAATATGTATTCCCAACTATCTTACATACTAAAATCATGAAGTTAGATAACAATTATTTGAATATAATGCAAATAATAGGCCTTTATTATTCGACTTAGAAATTCTGGTTAAGGTTTTGCGTGTAAGCACACATAGGTTAATATCTCAGCAACTACTTGAGGAATTGCATTGATACTTGATACAATGGTACTCAACCATCCAACCTACTAAATTAACCAAGTTAGATAAATCTAGTTTGCATTTAGGTAATGCAAATAATTGCCCTTTATTATTCGACTTATAAATTCTGGTTAAGGTTTTGCATGTAACCACATTTAAGTCAATATCTCAGCAAATATATCATGTATTGCATTAAAACATTAGATATGTATTCCCAGATAACACTTTTTTGAATATAATGCAAATTATGGGCCTTTATTATTTGACTTAGAAATTCTGGTTAAGGTTTTGCATGTAAGCACACATAAGTTAATATCTCAGCAATTGATTGATGGATTGCATTGAGACTTTATACAATGGTATTCAACCATCCAATCTATTTAAATAACCAAGTAAGATAACTCCAGTTTGCATAAAATTAAAATAATGGCCTCTTTTTTATTCGACATAGAAATTCTGGTTAAGGTTTTGCATGTAACCACTTTTAAGTCAATACCTCAGCGAATACTTCATGTATTGCATTGAAACTTTACACACAGGCTCCCATCTATTTAACCTTCTTTTTAAGTCAAGTAAGATTATAAGTATCTTCCATGGCCGAGAGTGTAAGATAGGTTCATTCCGACACGAGCGTAGGGTGTTTTGCGGAAACGAGGTTTACCGAGTTTCTGCAAAACACCCTGCGCGAGGGTGGGGATGAACCTATCTTACACGAGCGGCTATGGTAGATGCTTTTTCTCCCACCTCAGTTAAACAAAATTAAATAAAAATGTATTTTTTTGCTGGAACTCTTTTGTGCTTAGTGAAAATAATTGCGTACGGATATGCGATAATTCGTGGTTGTCATGGATATTTGCGCAGTGATTCAGAGTATGTAAATGGTCTGATCGGTCTTTAAATAGTTCTAAGAAGAGTGAAACATTATTTCTTGAAAGGTGCGTGAAAACTTTTTTCTGGTGACATTTGAAGCGATAAATAATTAACTAGCATTCTAAATATTGCCACAAGACAAGGTTTCCATGATGCGCTACAGACGACAGTCTTCAACAAGGGAGGTAATTACAATATGGTGACCATTAAAAGAACTTCCATACGGGCATTTTATCTTCGCCCGTGGGCAAGATAAGAATTACTAGCATGGTTAAATTAATGGATCTACTTATCTGAGGTGGGAGAAAACTCTATCTTTTATAATATATAATTTTTGCCCCTTTATTATGTGACTTAGAAATTCTGGTTAAGGTCTTGCATGTTAGCACACATAGGATAATATCTCAGCAACTTTTTGATGTATTGCATTGAGACTTTAATGGTATTCAACCACTCAACTTAATTGAATAACCAAGTAAGATAACAGTATTTTGCAAATAATGGCCCTTTATTATTAGACTTAGAAATTCTCGTTAAAATTATGCATGGAAACACATTTATGTTAATATCTCAGCACACCATGTATTGCATTGAAATCTAATCTAACAGTGATCCATGCATGTTTCGCCAAAACTTTTCAATCCTTACATTGAAAAGCGGCGGAATAGTCTAGCGCGCTGTCTCTGTGACAGCTCATGTTAACTTCAAATTTGTATGTTTCATACTTACAGTATACTTATATTTGTAAACTGAAATGTAATTTAATTATTTCCTCATATACATGTAAATACCTAATGCAGATATCAAAATAAAAAAACTCACAAAAGACATCATGTTTACAATATATGAGCCAATGGTTACGATATGACAATTTGATTTCTTAACAAGTTGACTAACACAATGGTTACGAAATAACCAACATTGAGCGGTTACGAAATGGAAAGGTTACGAAATGACCATAATTCCCCAAAAGTGCTGATAAATGTATGTATAATTGTAAATGAACAAATTTAAAAAAAACCACACTCTGTGACTGCATTAGGGGGCACACGGTGTAAGATGTGAAGCCAAGATGTTAACAGCGACTTCATCTCATTTGGAAATTGTTTCTTTTTATAAATAGTTGGAAAAATATATACATATTTGGCATTAGGTATGGGTCAGACATTCTGATCAGTGAGATGGGGAGAAAGGCCTGGGTAATGTCATACTTGATGCCCCCCCCCCCCATCAAAAAGGCAAAATAAAACCCCAGGCTTATAAATAATGATGGGGGGAGATGTAACTAGTACAAATTAACAGGAACCTTAGTTTTTGCTCAACTATTCAAAGAATAAGAAGAGCTATTCTTCTCACCATGGCATTGGCAGTGGCATCGCGTCACGCCTTGGTTAAGGTTTTGCATGGTAGCACCTTAAAATCATTTTCCAAGCAAATACATCATGTAATGCATTGAAACTTTAGATGAGTGTTCCCGGCCATCCAACCTACTTCATGAAGTTAGATACCACAACTTTTTGAATATAATGCATATTATTGGTCTTTTATCATTCAACTTATAAATTCTGGTTAAGGTTTCATATGTAACCACTTTTAATTCAATATCTCAGCAAAAACATCTTGATGTACATTGAAACTTTAGGATTGTGTTCCCAATTTTCTAATAAACTTGATCAATTAAGTAAGATAACTCTGTCTTGCATATACTGTAAATTATTGCTCTTTATTATTCAACTAAGAAATTCATAGTTCAATATCTCTGCAACTACAGCATTGAGATTTTATTCAATGATTCTCAACCTTAAAATATTCTTGAATAAACAAGTAAGGTAACTCTATTTTTCATAAAATGCAAATTATGGCCCTTGTTATTAGACTAAGAAATTCTGGTTTACTCAGTATCTCAGTAAATACATCATGTATAATAATTGCATTGAAACTTAAGACAAATGTTCTCAACTATCCATTCTACTGAATTAATCAAGTAAAATAACTATATCTTGCATTAATGCAAATTAATGCCCTTCATTATACAACTTTGAAACTCTGGTTTAGGTTTTGCATGTTAGCACTCATACGTTAAATATCACAGCAACTACTTGTATTGCAATGAGATTTTAGTCAATACTCAACAACAAACATACTTAAGTTATCAAGTTGTATAACTCTTCTTTTGCATAAAATATAAATTATGGCCCTTTATTATTTGACTAAATATTCTGGTTAAGGTTTTGGACAAAATATAATTTTACAGTGATCCATGCATGTTTCATCGAAACGTTGCAATCCTTAAACTAAAAGCTGCACTCTCACAGCTTGACAGTTTGGACTTTAATTTCATTTTTTGTCTCAGAGTCAGCTGCTTTCGGCATCAATGCCTTCAATTAAGTCATAGTCAAATTATATACCTCACAATAAAACAGATCTCAATTGTTAAGAAAACAGCTGAAAAACTCATTTTTCTTAAAGCCTTAGTTATGTGTTAAACCATCAAATTTCTAAAGAAAATTTGATGAAATTGTGATCCGATTTTTTGTCAGCAGTCTTATGTCACTGGTTAACCGACATTTCCCCCAAAATTAGCTCATTCCAAGACAAAAAATAAAAAGGTCAAAATGGTCAATCTGTGAGAGTGCAGCTTTAAAGTGGCTGAACAGTTAAGTGTGCTGTTTCTGTTACAGCTCTTCAAGAGGCCATAATTTAGTCAAATCTGAACTCAACCATTTTCGGCTTCACTTGAAGATTTACCATCACTCATTAGAAAAATGTACACCTTGACTGAATACTAATGCCATGTTAAAGCCAATGTGCAAAGAATATAAGTAATTCAGAAACTTACTGCTGGCTAATTTCACCCAAGTCTTCCTGACTAAAAGTGTATCAACCCACTATGACATCTTCAAATTGAGTCAGTGGTCTTTTAATCAGGGCTGTTTGGATTTTAAATCTGGGATGTAGGGTTTACCGGTACTATTTTATTTTTTGGCTGTTCCATCTTATTAGGCTGGTGAAAGTTGCGTTTTGCTTAAATGGTGGGCTCGACAGTCCTTTCCTGCCATCCAGATATGGTGCAGATGATCAAAAGATCATATGGCAAAAGTTGGAGACGATATGACCCAAAGTGAGAAGTAAAATTGCCCTTATTGAAAGACCATACAACCCTGATCAGCAGTTCTGATACTTATCAGATCGATTGACCATACAGCCCAGATCAACATTAATTAATTTACCTTATTCAAAGTTTGGGGAGTATTGTCTTTTATTCTTGGCCCTATGGTCTTACAATCTGAAACCATAATGTATACCACTCTGCACTATCTGGTCACTGAACTTGGCCAAAGGTCTGGGCTGTATGGCAGAGGGCCTGTATCATCTGTATACAGTTGCTAAGAAGGCTTTTTCAATGAAAATAGGACGAGCCCTTTTCATTGTTGAGTATTGTATATGATTATTATAAACCTGATGCTAACATGCAAAATCTTTACCAGACTTTCAAAAGCGAATAATAAAGGGCAATAATATGCATCAATGCGATATAGAGTTATATTACTTGATTTTTAATGTGTAAATGCTTCAAATTAGAGAAATTGTTTGCCCTTTCAAGCTCTTTTTTTTTTTTTTAATTTAAATCAAAGATTGACACACAGTTTGAAACAAACACAACTACAACATTGGTACAAACAATGATTTAATGATGAAAAATAAATAAAAAAAAGTTTTTTTGTGTTTTTTTTTTTATTTGAGAGGTAACCAAATTCTGGCCCCTGCTTAAGGAGGTGAATCTCACACTTTCTTCATTCAATCTGTACCAAACTTGGTTACAATGCTTGAAGGCATAATAGTACAAAACAGGATAAATAGCACAATGGCTGGAGTATTGGACTGTTCCCTGTTTTATGTCCCTTTAAATGTAAAACATTGATCTTGTCTGCTCTGACTCGACTGTCGCTTATCCATTCTATACCAAAGTTGGTCACAATTTCGCCAGACCCCTCCTGTCATTTTGTTTCTTTGTCCTACAATTGCCAAAATTTGACTACATTGAGATTGTATGTTCTTTGCTAATTTGTGATAATTTCTCATCCAATCTTTATGTGCCTTCGTTACCATGTTTATGGAATTAATATGCTTGACAAGATGGTTAAAAAGGCTAAACTTTTTTTTCAATGGACATGAATATGATTGTTTTTTTCTTTCTTTCCAGACAAGAAAAAAACACCATAATGAAGTCAAAGGCATCTGTTCCTACTGCACCAAAAGGGCGGACTGGACTTTTATTTTTGGGTGTTATCTTTGTAGCTGGTGGCTTAAAACTTTATATGGACTTTTTCTCTGATATGAGAATGGTAAACCTTGAGAATGAAGCAAAGAAATTGATGGTTCAAAACAAGGGGTCAGAGGACGAGCAATCGTAACAGCCTGTTCCTTGAAGAAAAAGACAGTTTCCAACTGGTGAAGAATGGACGTGTTCTTCGTTAGACTTTCCTCCTGTATTTCTAAAAAGATGTGTTCAACTGAAGATCTTACTTCATTGATGGTCTTTTAAAAGCTGCCATCAAAATAACCTAAATATATTTTGTGTACATGTTTGGTATTCTACTTCTAGTTGATGCATGTTAAAATCTGAAGTGTTGCAAAATCCAGAACATACTATCATGCCTGTTTTTTTCTACATTTTTATTTGTCATAAATGAACACAATGAACAATGTTTTATGCTCTACAAGAATCAGAATGATATAAACTCAAGGTCAGATAATAGTTCAGTTTAATATTATCAGATAAATTACATCATGTGTGATAATAAGCTTGTATTGTTGAATACATATGGCAATGGTCGAAATAGGCACAAGTGCTGTAGTGGTAAAATACTTTCAGGCTTGCTCAAACTCTATATTTTTTACGATTTATTTATATATATAGCATGGTTAAAAACCATACCCTGTACTGGCCTGTAGGTATTCAGGGGTTCTATAGTTCATGATTAATCCAGAAATCAGATTTGAGAACCTGCAGACTACTGTACAATAATCAGCTGTAAGAGCCCCTGAAGTATTTACGCTTGTTAACTTAAGTCTTATGTCAATGACTGGTGTAGGCAATAATTTGATGCATGTCAATTGTTATTAATTATATGAATTGAAATAAAGAAATCAATCATGTTTTGAATAAAAAGTACCTTAAAGTATTTTTTTCAAATCTTAATTTGATACCCAACAAAATCTAGATATAATGCACAATTCTAGCATGTCCCAAGGGGTTTGCTGTTTACACATAGTTTACTGTATTTCTACTCCTAATAAAAACAGTGGCAAAAGTTCTGGCTGTCCTTATGTATGCATGAGCATGTTTGATCACAGCTATCTTTTCAGATATACTTGTATTGGTAATAAGAGTTTCCAAGTTATTCTGTCTTGCTGGTTCAGGTGACAAAGTCTGTATTCCAGAGTGAAGTCCTAGACACAGCTTCACTCTCATCAGGGGTCAACCTGGCATAGCATAGCTTGGTGAACTCACAACCTGCAATTTATAATATTCAAAACAGTTTGATTAAACCTCAGTGGAACTTAAAGCAATGTTAGTGTCCCATCACAAAATGTTTGGCATAAAGTGAGTTAGTTATACACAGTTCATTGCAGTTTACATTATTCTGAGTGCAAAACTGATTTCTTTCCCAAATACAGTCATGGCTTCTGACTTTTGTGCCAAAATCCTGTGACGTGACAAACTATATGTGAATATGGTAAAAATAAAACAAGCTGATTGTATCTGCTCAGCTAAACAAACATTGAGAAGCTGATTGGACAAGGCCAGAAACCAAAGATTTACAATGATCTTAATTATTTGAATAATTATTTTTTAAAAATACTCTTTTTTGTAAAATTACATTCAATAATCACCTTTCTTATAGCATATGTGTGGCAGTTAACATAAATCACCGTGCGCAGTACTTCAATGTTCATGTCATATAATTCCTTCAAAAGATGAGTTTTTATCGATGTTACAATCATGAAGGTTGTGATTATAAAGAAGAACCTCACAGTTAATGTTTCTTGTTTGGTGGTTGTTTTTCCAGATGGGCATAACTCAAAACTATTAAAGTTGACCTTGATAAACATGATGATTGTGTGGGGTTTTCACTGGCAATATGTGAACTCAGTTTCATGTTAATATCTTTAAGGGTATTTGAGCAATGGCCATCATTGAAACTAACTAATAACATCAGCAAATGTTTTTGAAATCTCCTAATGAAAATTTGAGATTATAAAATGATCAAGAAGGAAATGTTTCAAGAGGTTTATGCAGCCTAATGAAGTAATCACCTTGTCCTATGAGGCATGAAGCAGCGGTGGCCTTGAGCTTCAGTAGAGTTAGATCATGTGTTCCCCCCTGGCTGGCCATGTGACGGCTGAAGTGATACGCTGGCCACCAGGATTTCCTCTCGGACCAGCAGTCTGCTACAGCGCGCTGACCCTCTGCAACGCCCTCTTTCCTGTTTTATGAAATGTTGGGGTTTTGTGACAATAGTTTATACAGTCACTTAAAAATCAACTAAAAATGTTCCATTTCTCATGCAGTACATATTCCATCCTGATTTCATTATAAAATATTTATTTCTTAAGCTCACAAGAAGCTATTGGCAATGCTCATCTCATTTTATTTATTTTAATTTTTATTCCAGTCAATAAAGGCACTTTACTTGACTATTATTTCAAGTGAACCCCTTGAATGATTTTAGTTATGGCCAACTGTAACAAGGCATATTTATGATGCTATGGAAAGGGGTGTAACAAGGCGTATCTATGATGCTATGGATGGAGGTGTAACAAGGCGTATCTATGATGCTATGGATGGAGGTGTAAAAAGGTGTATCTATGATGCTATGGATGGAGGTGTAAAAAGGCGTATCTATGATGCTATGGATGGAGGTGTAAAAAGGTGTATCCATGATGTTATGGATGGAGGTGTAACAAGGCTTATCTATGATGCTATGGATGGAGGTGTAAAAAGGTGTATCCATGATGCTATGGATGGAGGTGTAAAAAGGCGTATCCATGATTCTACGGATGGAGGTGTAAAAAGGCGTATCTATGATGCTATGGATGGAGGTGTAAAAAGGCGTATCTATGAGGTTATGGATGGAGGTGTAAAATGGCGTATCTATGAGGTTATGGATGGAGGTGTAAAAAGGCGTATCTATGATGCTATGGATGGAGGTGTAAAAAGGCGTATCTATGATGCTATGGATGGAGGTGTAAAAAGGCGTATCTATGATGCTATGGATGGAGGTGTAAAAAGGCGTATCTATGAGGTTATGGATGGAGGTGTAACAAGGCGTATCTATGATGCTATGGATGGAGGTGTAAAAAGGTGTATCTATGATGCTATGGATGGAGGTGTAAAAAGGCGTATCTATGATGCTATGGATGGAGGTGTAAAAAGGCGTATCTATGATGCTATGGATGGAGGTGTAAAAAGTGTATCTATGAGGTTATGGATGGAGGTGTAAAAAGTGTATCTATGATGCTATGGATGGAGGTGTAAAAAGGCGTATCTATGATGCTATGGATGGAGGTGTAAAAAGGCGTATCTATGATGCTATGGATGGAGGTGTAAAATGGCGTATCTATGATGCTATGGATGGAGGTGTAAAAAGGCGTATCTATGAGGTTATGGATGGAGGTGTAAAATGGCGTATCTATGAGGGTATGGATGGAGGTGTAAAAAGGCGTATCTATGATGCTATGGATGGAGGTGTAAAAATGTAAAATGGCGTATCTATGATGCTATGGATGGAGGTGTAAAAAGGCGTATCTATGATGCTATGGATGGAGGTGTAAAAAGGCGTATCTATGAGGTTATGGATGGAGGTGTAAAATGGCGTATCTATGATGCTATGGATGGAGGTGTAAAAAGGTGTATCTATGATGCTATGGATGGAGGTGTAAAAAGGCGTATCTATGATGCTATGGATGGAGGTGTAAAAAGGCGTATCTATGATGCTATGGATGGAGGTGTAAAAAGTGTATCTATGAGGTTATGGATGGAGGTGTAAAAAGTGTATCTATGATGCTATGGATGGAGGTGTAAAAAGGCGTATCTATGATGCTATGGATGGAGGTGTAAAAAGGCGTATCTATGAGGTTATGGATGGAGGTGTAAAAAGTGTATCTATGATGCTATGGATGGAGGTGTAAAAAGGTGTATCTATGAGGTTATGGATGGAGGTGTAACAAGGGATATTTATGAGGATATGGATGGATGAGTGTAATGGCGAGTAATCCATGTTCTTGTCTATTGGATTGTTGAGTGACAACCAGCATTGTGTTTATTTCTTTATAAGGATAAACTATAATATTTCTATGCTTAAATGTCACAATTGACTTGTAAATGATAATGTATTAATACCAACCAGTCAATGAACAAGTTAATAACATATACCATACTAAAATGAGAAATTTCAAATTTCAAAAATTCTAATCCCCCTGACCTATACCTGTATAGCAGGTGTTCCAGGCAGTTGATCAGCTGTTGCCATGGTGACAGGTCATTCTGCCACACAGCGTAGTCCAATAGCTGGAAGAGATGGCCTATCTGAGATTCTGCAATATAAGGAAACCTTGGTGTTATATCTACAAAATAAATAATAATTTTATTGTAAAGGTGAACAATATAACATCTGAAAGGTATTGTTACATAAATATAGAGTCACATTCTGTTCAATCCAAATCAGAAATTAATCACTGTCTGTTTTTGCAATGGTATAAGAAAATCCAACCCCAAGGTTTTCATTTTGGTGGTCAAGCTTCAAAGACATGCAGTCATCATGGTATTGATTGGACAAGTTCCCTCACACATTTTTACATTCTATGAAAGCAGTAACAGTTATGTTCCTAGCTCACCTGGGGGTAGTCTCTTACACAGCTCTATAACAAGCGCATCTGATGGAGAAAGGGTGGCAATTTTCTGAGGAAAAATAAATAAATTATCTACCACATTTTGACTCTTGAGATGGACAGTTTATTAATTGAGCGGACTCATTTGATTTTACAAAACTTAAAGTATATGCAGCTGCAATATAATTACCCTTTACATAAGTTTCTTCATTTAAAAAAATATAATTGAACTAACATTTTAATTAGTGTTCAACCTACATTGTATATTATATGAAAATAACTTTATTTGTATGATGGCTCATGTTCCAAACAAAAGCCTGTGTGGAATCTGCCTTGATTGCTACATTTAACACATTATATTTCAAGTCAAATTATTTTAAGAAAACTTATGCAGGTTGGACACATGATGTATTCAGACTATTGACCTGAAAGTGTGACCTTCACCTATCAGTTAGTAGCCCGATTTTTTCATCTGACATGTGTTTTATGAAGTGAATATTTGTGGTAAGTATTCTCAAATACCACCAAGAATAGTTAACCTACCTTGAGTATGTTGAGCAGCTTCTCCTGGTGTGAATTGTAAGTGAGGAGAAACTGGTACATGTACTTGTGAGGGTGAAGGTTATCTGGTCGGGCCTCCAAGTAGCCCTGTAGAAGGGCCTCTCCTGCCTCAACCCCCTCCATGGAAACCAAAACCTAAAACATGCATGGTGTGATGTATCATAGAAGAACACTGTGAGGCAGAACAAGATATGCCCACAAAGGAGCCATAAGTACAGACACTTTCAGGAAATGGATGTCAAACTGGTTCGGGATATTCATTGAAATCAATAATTGTCAATTTGGTCAATGTTTTGACAACTCAGGAATCACTAAAACAACCAGGCCATATATCAAACATATCTAAAACAGTACGCCAATTATCAGAGTCACAAATTTGGTAAAGATTGGATAAGTAATTTTCAAGATAAAGAGCAGAAAAGGTCAATGATCAGGCTGGTTTTCAAGATTTTGTTTCCAACAACATTGCAACCAAATTTGATAAAAATCAGATGAAAGTTTATCAAACTATAGTGCTAAAATCTTTGGTGAAAAAGATTTGCTTGTCTTCGGTGAGCCAATCAAATTTACCATTTTTCAAATGGATGTTTAATAATGTAGCTTAAATATAACAATAAGTAAGGATATGTTAAACAAAACGCTCATATCAACTGTTGTAGCATTATCATTTCATTTTACTTTACAGTGAGCTGTAGAACTATTACAACTTAAAGAAAGTCAACAATTGACAAACTAACCTCAACATGTTTCAGAATAAATATATCCCAAACGCCTGGAACTCCATTCAGGGCATCAAAACACTGTAGAGCCTTTTTTGCATAGTTGCTTGTCTGCATTTCATAGTTTAGAAGACTTGAGTGAATATCCTGACTTCCTTTACCTGAAACATATTCATTAAAATCACATAATTATATAAGGCAAATTTCAACAGAAGATACCTTAAATAGAAATGGAATTAGCAAAAGCCCTAAATAAGCTCGGATCAAGATGGCCTGGTAAAAACTCTTGTTTTTGCTATATGTTTATATACATAGGCCCGTGGGTGATAATCTTGTAGGTATATATAAACATGTATACAGAATTTAGATGCTTTTAAAATATTCAGCAAATGCATTGATTAACAATTTAAAATGTTTTGGTTATAAATCAACTAATTTGTAAAATGATAATCAAAGCCTTTCTTTATGGCAGCCACATTAATGTCTTTAAGTCTTCTTTTAATGAACTTAGTGATCAAAATTTAATTTTAACTAAAAAAGTTCCGATATTTTTGTGGGGTCTAATTTTACATGTACAGAAGTTCCACTCAAAATAGAAATAAATGCAGCAAAATCAATGGTTTTTAGTGTGAAACAACTCTAAGGTGTTTCAAGCTGAACACCCACCATCAACCTTGTCCTGCTCACACTGCTGTATCTTCTGCTGATAACTCCGCCACTCGACATACCACACGAGGCCCAGGTATGCTTTTCGCAGTTTCTCATCCAGTCCCTCAACATTCTGGCTCTTACCAACTATAGATATGTGCTCCTAGGTTAAATGGAACAACATGGCCAAATTAGAACATTGCTTAAACTTATACTGTTCTAGTTACCAAAGTGATGAAATCCTTATGAGTTTAAGTTTTCTTCAACATCGTCAAGGACTGTAACATTTAGCAAATCTTACAATTATGATTTATTAATGTATCATTAAAAAAGAAAAGAAAACAACTCTACATATACTAGTATTGGGAATAAAGCTTTTGGTGAATAAAAGCACCTATAAAAATCCTTTCATGTATACAATGGTTGTTCGTTGAATTTACTTTTATACTTCCATGACAAAGCAACTATGTTTATAATTATGACAGAGGTCAAACCTTTGCAAAACAAAGTATAATTTATATCGTAAGATAGCAATCTTACAGGAATATGCAGAGGTCATTTTGACCTAAATCAAGTACACACAGCCTAAGGTGTGTTGTTAAGAATACCAGAAATCTAAATATAAAAACCCTGGTATCTTGCTATATTAAAACAAGAAATGCCGCAATGCGACGAAACCAGGTTTTTAATGATTGACAGAAGAACTTCAGCCTGTGTCTGTTTTCTATTTTTAGTAACAGTCACCTTGACCCTATGGACCCCAAATGCAATCCATTGAAAGGTATCCATAAACTCTTCCTTTATACCAAGTTTGGTCAAGATATGTCAACCCTAACTAAAGTTATTCAGTTTCAACTGTTTTTCTATTTTTAGTAACAGTGACCTTGACCCTAGGGACCCCAAACGCAATCCCATGAAATATATCTATAAACTCTTCCTGTACACCAAGTTTAGTCAAGATATGTCATCCCTAACTAAAGTTATTTAGTTTCAACCCTTTTTCTATTTTTAGTAACAGTGACCTTGACCCTAGGGACCCCAAATGCAATCCCATGAAAGGTATCCATAAACTCTTCCTATAGACCAAGTTTGGTCAAGATAATGTCAACCCTAACTAAAGAAATTCAGTTTCATCTGTTTTTCCTTTTTTAGTAACAGTGACCTTAACCTTGACCCTAGGGACTCCAAACACAATCCCATGAAAGGTCTCCATAAACTCTTCCTATTGACCAAGTTTAGTCAAGATATGTCATCCCTAACTAAAGTTATTCAGTTTCAACCGTTTTTCTATTTTTAGTTTCAGTGACCTTGACCTTGACCCTAGGGACCCCAAATGCAATCCCATGAAAGGTACCCATAAACTCTTTCTATAGACCAAGTTTGGTCAAGATATGTCAACCCTTACTAAAGTTATTCTGTTTCATAGGTGAGTTTGACGCCGCCCAGCCGCCCGAACAACGATGTTCGCCATTCTAATAACCTGGTTACACTTTGTGAAAACCTGGTTAAAAAACATATGTGGCTTTTATGTCATTTTCTCCCTTGACACAAAAGGATTTAATAACGTGGATTTTCTGTCAAATATACTATATGAATCTGAGCGCTTTAAATATGAATATATATACAGAGACATAATTCATGACAGATGTTTGTACTCAGCTATCTTTCCCCAGCATAAACATACATCAAGATTATAGGTACAACAAGTTGGACTTAGGTTTACTGACCTGAAATATATTAATAGCCTCATCCTTTTCTCCGATGTACAGAAGGTAAATGGCAAACTCTATGGCAACCTGTTGGCTGTTTATGTCTGCTAGAACCTTCATTTTGCTGTGAAATTCAATTAAAACTTTTAGTTAAGTTGAACCCAAAATTAACCATCTAAATATATCCTATGTGAATGATAAAATCAGGATTTTTTGGAATTGCTAAACATGCTAATATCAATCAATTCCTCTTTAATCAGTAATCTTAAACTCCCAACTTTTTATTGTAACAGAAGGGCGATACACGTAACTGTAGGTTACAATGGACTGTATGATGACAGCTTAAAGCAGGAGGATTTACTTGTACAGCTGTTGAAGGAGATCCCTGTTCTCACTCCCATGCATGGCCAGCAACTCAGACCCAACCTGCAATAACACAACATACAATGGAATTATTTCATTGGAATTCTTTTTCTACCTATGCAGATATATTATAAATATAGAAGAAAAGTGCTGCGGAGCACATCTGTTGTTTGTTTAAGTCAATCAAGGGGCATAACCTGACAACTTGACATATATAAGCCAGAGTTATGGGCCTTGAATGATATTATAATGCTGGTTCCTGACACAGGCAACCATTTTTATATACAATTCCCTAGGTTTGCTGTAAATGACTCATTCTCAGACAACATAGACCGTTGATGTCTCCAGTCCTTACAATAATCAAAATGTAAACATATGCTTTGTATCAATCATTTCTGGTTGTTTACTAAAAAGAATACGTTATGATAAACTTTCATCAACTGTATGGGATTGGCAAACATGAGTTATGTTGATATTTTTGTTGTTGATGTAAGCAGGGGTATATCTCCAAAAAAATATACTGCAATCAATGATTTACTTTATCCTAATTATAAGAATGAAATGACTTAGGTACGAAAATGAGTGAAATTGTTTCATTAGTACAAGCCCAAATGATACCTTCCATATGGTGGATGAAGATCCTGCAGGGATGCTGCATAGTTTCTGCAGTATATCTAGACTGCATGGCCAGCGTTGGTTGAGCAAGCATTCGTGAAGCAAGTAAAAAACCTTCTGTAGGATTGGCACAGGAGTTCTTTGCTTCTCCTTTGCATCCATAAACCCTTCAAAAAAGGCATGAGAAGTCATGAAACAAGAGCGAAATTACATCAACACTTGTCTATTTTATTAGGCCAACAAGGTACATAATTTGACCATAATTAAAACCACACTCATGGGCCTTGCTACACATATTTTACCCTGCAACATGTGTACCAAGTTACATTTCAATATTTCAAACAGATTTTGAGTTATAGCAAAGGCTCCAATCAGGATAATGTTTACAGCTCTACAGCTTCAAGCAATATAATAACCTAGGAAATTTACCATAGCGAGTGAAAGGATCTATATCAGCGAAGTCTTGAGTGACTTTTGAAATCCAATCCAATGCTGGGCCTGGTTCATTCCTCAACAAGGCACACATCTCTTCCTGAAATAATTAACATTTAATAAATGTATAATTTATTTAGATCTGTACAAAAAGTGATGTTTATGCATCTGCATAAAAGCCATAAGAACAAAATGTAGCACAAGGAAATGTATTTATATTTATTCTGCCAGTGTCAGATGATACCTTAAGGGCCCAAAACATGACAACCATTGCTCAATACTTTTATATTTTTAGACTAATATGGACGCCATGACAGGTTTGGGCCAGTAGAAGCGAGCAGACAGTAGTGGGAGTTGTATAGGGCTGTACAGATCCCTTCAATCTTATGAGCCCCATTTAGGCTGTGCTGGGCCTTTTAACCTTAAAACAAAATGCAACAGTCCATTATAAGCCCCTTACTGGTTTGAATCTGATTGTACCCAAATAAGCTGTGTACGGTTCACATTGGACAGTCATGACTAAATTAAACAGCTGGGTGGACTCCCCCTTCCTCTTGGCTTGGGATGACCTAAAGGTCTGACTTAAGCATAAGGTTTTGGAGAAAATATAATTCCTGCCCAGAGCATTGCAATTAAGTGCTAACACTTTTCTTAATTGATCTTATTGGTCCTTGCCAAAATAATTGGTCTTGCAGTAAATCAAATCCGAAGAGGATACAAATCCAGAACACCTGTTAAAACAACCATTTTTTAACGGTGTTCTATTATTCAAAAATCTAGATCAATACAAAGGCTTGCGGTAGCAACACTTGTGAAGTTTCATCTTGTTTCGTTAAATATTTAAAAAAAAAGAAAGGCAATTCAATGTTCTAATATGCCTTAAGTTGAAATGTAGCATGTGTGGTATGATGTCACAGGGCACATGCCTATCTTTGAGGCCTCACATTTATGTTGACTATAGTTCAAGATATTGATAAATAGAAGCGTGATTTCTATTTATCATCGATTTGTATCCTCTTCGGATTTGAACCAACAGTTGTTTCACATTTTCTAGTTGATAATAGAATGGTTCATAGTATGAAAAAAAACATTTATACTATTAAGTAACATTTAAAATATATATGTCTAATTTTAAATAGATGGGAACGTTTTGAATCTTGCTAGGGACGTTTTCATGGGGACGTTTAAACCAAATAGTGGACGTCTTGACAATAGGACGTTTTGACCTGGTACGTTTTGACCTGCAACTGTTAGAAAGTGAATTCTAAAATGTTAGTTAAACTATCATCTGAAAATTAAAAACATAATAAATAAGAACACAATTATTAAACAGAAATGATGCAGGATGTATTATCACACGTCATTTTTCATTACAAACACACAATTTTCTGAAAGCTTTGCTCCATGTTTCTCGATAATATTATTCCCGTACTAACTTCTTCACGGAAGAGTATTCAAGCGGTGCGAGTGACACCTCATCAAACAGATTGTTGATAATTATTGAATTTTGTTAAAATTCTTCTCATCAGTAAGGTAAATGTTGCGAAGTGTGCTACTTAAATGATATTCTTTCACTTTTGTTTAGTTTACAGGGTAAAATTTTATTTGGTGTCGCAATATCACATTTATGTTCGTGTTTATTTAAAAGTGGCATAGTACCTGAAATGTTCAAAAATTCGGATAATGCAGAAATTTATAACATAAATGCTTATAACACATACGTTAGGTATGTTGAAATTAGTTATAGAACATATAAAGTTGAATAACGATTCACTTTGAATAGAGCTTTTATTATATAAATGCATTCAAATAATGGTTTACATCCAACATACTGTACAAGTTATTTTATTTTCCAAAGCTATTCTTTATCAGTTTATGATTAATAAGTTATGGTGGTGGCTAGGGATAAAGTGCCAGGCTAGCCTCCTTTGACTTTGGTTTTCTTGAGACATGTCCACTTAAAATGGCTAAAAACATTTACTTTAAATCAATCTAGTGTGTATCAGCAAGACTGAACTACCCAGTTATGCACCAATCAATTGTAAGCACAGCCCCCCACTCCCCAGCTCTAGGGAGTAGCAGGGGCTTTGACTTTCGGTGTAGCCAATTTTTGGTAAAATCCCTGTCCTGCGTGAGGACAAACTGCTGGTGAAATGCCCCATCATCCAGAGACATCCTAGGTAACGTCTGTTCCCCACTATTTTCTGCGCGAAAACAAAAACACCGCATTCACTCGGCACTGTGGGCTGTCTGGAAGGTAAAAACACTGCCCATTTCCCCCTCTTTCGACAGCTGCGTGTATGTGATACGGTTTAAGCAGACACCAGAGCCTCACACTCAGTTCTTTTCTTTTTCATGTTTTTCATGACAATAATAGATTGTTTTGTAATTTATTTAATATTGTATATTAGTGATTTTGTTTTTTGGACCAGGGCTCTGGAGAGGGGGCGACTTGGGCGACGTGGTCGCCTAAAATTCCCAGACTTCGCCCATTTGTATCATCAAAGCGACATTGACTTCGCCGAAAATTTTAGCACATTGTAAATCTGTCAATCAGCGAGTATTTGGCCAATGTCCCATTAGTCAAAACATCACAATAATTCATACAAATTGGTAATCTCCTAATCCGATAATTGGGCCGTGTCATCCAATTACCAAAACATCGCCAGTAGGCGGAGCTATTGAAAGTTAACCAATCAGAATGTACATTCAGAAGACCCTGATCAAATGATATAAGTTCGTTAAAATGAGATACAATTGGAGACATAATTATGAAATATCGTGTCAAGCATTAATTTAAGTTAAAAAGTAATTAATATATGTATTGAACAAACAATGCAAGACATTTAAACATTGTTGCTTTTGACGGCCATAGCCATCTCGGGCCATCGGCAAGTAGGCGCTAAGAAAATCAATAACATGACGTATCACCAAATATTTGATTGGTTTTAGTGAAATGTTCATGATGAAAAATGATTTGTAAACACAAAAAAATTAAAAAAAATTGCTGTATGTAGAGTTTACTTACAGTAATTTTATCCTGTCACAGTTACGATGTAAAAAAAAAAATCGGCGAGATCGCCATTTTGTCAGAACAATTTTCCGAGTTAATTTTTCAACTTCCCATTATGTATTGGTAAATTTTTCATCAAGGACACTGATTTAAATGTCATTTGGTTCTTAAATGTCAGCATAATTAAAATTATTTAGCCAGAGACAAGTAAATAACAGCACAGCTGAATGTGACATTCGTACCCTATCCCGAACGTACCAAAACAAGATTCGTCCCCCTACTTTATTGACAGTTCATTTATGAGGTCATTATGATTATTTCAAATCCTTAGATGTATTTTTTTGGTTCATTTTAGATGCTATTTGGAGATAAACTATGTGACATTGACAAATACACTTTTGCTGAGCCAAAAATGATACATTATTTTATGAACATTTTATATAGTTATAGCAATCAATTTGAATGTGAATATAAACTGAGGTGTGTGGTATCGCATAGTTTTTGTATCAGGTGTTATAAAAAGTATCACTTCTCCCTAAAGTCTCCCCACTTCTCCCTAAATTGACTGAAGGGAGAAGTCACTTCTCCCAAAATTTTCAGCCTAGTGAGAGCCCTGTTGGACACAAGTTTAGTTTTTATTATATATAAGAGACCACATTGACAGTGTTCTCAATAACAGCTGGGTGCTGGCCAAAATGGACCGTTCAAATTTGGTAAAATTAGTGAATTTTAAGTAGAAACTGATTGGCTGCTTTACAATTTGAGATGGAACAATTAAAACTTATTGAGAACCCTGCATTGAGAGTTTTTATGGTGCAAAGTTTTGAACAGTTATCAGTGCCGTTCTAAATTTTATGTGATTCTTTAATTATATTATACTGTTTTACTTTTTCACGTTTCATTGAGTCAGACAATTCACATCACATTTTAACTTCTTGTGTTGATATTATAAAGCAAAATATGGCAGAAAAATACCTTTATCTTTTGAAACCACTATTTAGTTTACAAAATTAGGTCTTTATTGTTACCAGGACACCTTAAATTGTGTGTGCATACACATACTAGTATTTCAGGAGAGATGGGGGTCAGTTTTCAATTCTTAAATCATTAGACAGACAACCTTGGACACTGTACCAGCAGTTGTCTTATAGAAGCACTTGGTTATTTAAGAACAATGTTTTAGTACAAAGATAATGTGTGCCACTGTTTGTCTAATAGTGTTCCCCCTTTATTTTCAGAGACCATGTCAGCAAGAGAGACAACTGCTGTAGTTGTAGTTATGGGGTTATTGGTGGGTTATATTTCCTGCCAGGGAGCCCATCCCCCAGGCATTCCCCCTCCTGTACAGAACATGCAGCAGGGCCAGCCTCAGCATGGACAACATCAGCAGCAGCAGCATGGAGGTCATGGAGGTCATGGACAACCCCAACAGTTTGGGGTTAACTCTCATGAGGCAGAGTGAGTGATTAAATTGTTTTTCTTCCAGGTAATTGTAAGCAAAATCAGACATTTCTGAACATTTTGGGATTGCTATTATTTAGCTTAACTTGCATGTCAAAATAAAATTGTGAATTGAAATGTTGATAACGGTGATAAATTGGTTTATTTGTTTTTGCAGGCATATCAAGGAGCATCTGAAGGATGTAGTGGAAAAACCAAAGGAGGAGATGTCTGATGAAGAGCTGGAGTTCCACTACTTCAAGCTTCATGACTACGATGGCAACAACAAGCTGGACGGTGTGGAGATCACCAAGGCTATAACCCACTTCCATGAAGGTGAGACTTTGGGTCAGACAGGAAGTATAGGGTTACTGCTGTATAGCTGTTGTTGAACATTTTGTTTATGAAAAGAAATTGGACAATCAGAGCCAAAAGTGTTGTCAGGGATATGTCTCATAACAGTTTATTTCAGATAAAAGGTAAAATACAGTTGCTGAATTATCAAAGGGAAAAGTATTAAGTAGATGATGTTTTAATAATCCTTGACCAATACCTTCAGTTGGCTAAAATACCACAAAAATGAAATTTAAACTTCCTAAATTTCCTATAGGCATGTGCATTATTGTTGTTTTTATTGTTGTTGTTTTGCTGTTGTTAATGTTGTACAGTGCTCCAGATAGCCGGTTTTTCAATGGCGCAGCGCCCGTGCCCCTTTTCTTACCGCCCTGCCCCCTTTTTGAGTAGTGCCCTTTTCACAAATGCTCTGTTAGCACCAATTATCCTGTTAGTGCCCTTTTTACTATTGAAATCATTATAAAATATCGACAGCCCTTAATCCGCTGTCATAATTGAGACAAATTACGTAATACTTATGATAGTAGTGTTCCCGCTAGGTGTCACCATGCCCCCATTGACTGCTTAAAATATGCCGTACTGCCCTTTCATCTTCCAATGTGCCTTGTCCAAGTCATATGACAGCTAATTGTGTAGTGAGCAGACGACCAGTGTATTCATAATCGGTCATCTTCTAATCCAATAATTAAGAAGAGACAAATAGGGAAACATCGGCAGAAGGCGGAGATATTGAATGTCAGCCAATCAGAATATACATTGAGAATTCGTTCATTTAATGATTAAAGTTCGTAAAATGCGATAGAAAATGTGAAGGGATGGTCAAAAAGGTTGTCAAACACAATTAAATCTTTAAAAATAATTGTTAATTGTATTGTACTGACGAAAATCGCCATTTAAAAATTGTTAATTTGAAGCAGACGGTCACTGCCGATTTGTAAACATAACAAAGGTGGCGCTAACACAATCAAATACATCACTATTTCAGTAAATGTTTTTTAAAGTTTATTTGTAAAATATTCATGATAAAAATTTCATTGTAACCCACAAATATATGTCGATGCTTTATGTACTGTTTACCTATCATTGTTACGATCATGTCAAAATTCGCCGAAACCGCCATTTTGTCAGAACGAATTTCGGAGTTATTTTATCAATGTTCCATGTTTTATAAGTGATTTTTAAAGCAAGGGCAGTGATTTTTATTGTCATTTTATTTTAAAACATTAGCATATTAATCATTATTCTACCAAAGACAATTAAAAAAACAGCCAGGCTGAATGTAACATTCGTACCCAATCCTGATCGTACCAAACTAAGATTCGTCCCCTACATATTTGTTTTTTTTTGTGTATTTATTTATTTATTTGATTGCTTCAACTGTCTTTGTTTTTTTTCTTCATTTTACATGATATTTTGCAGAAAAATGTGACATTGCACTAGAGAAGACTCCAGACAAGTACAATCATACTACCACAGACAAAAAGAGAAATTTTAATTTTGATATTCAAACACACCCTTCCAAATTTGGAGAAAAAAACAAACTTTTTTTGTTCAAGTCTGGAAATCATGGAAAATGATTTAAACTGAGTATGAACACAGAACAAATTCGAGGTGGAGACCCCCCCCCCCCTAAAAAAAACCCATTGTGACAGGGGTGGACCCCTCCCACAACCACCACCAATCGCCCCTTCACGACTCATGTAGTTTGCCCTTTTCAAAACTCCACCCTGCCCTTTTCAAATCCTGGCTGGAGCACTGTTGTATTATGATGGTGATTGCCATCTAGGACTGTTACTTTGATACATGTAGAAGGGCTAGTTATCTAAATAAGGAAGACTGGCCTTTATATCTTCTGACTGTAACAGCTGGTCAAAAAAAGCTACGTAGAACCCGTCTGTTTAACATTCATATCTGGCCATGCCGCCATGAGGCAAGAAGAGACCTCTCGAAACAAGCGTGCTGCACGCCACATGTATGAGCAGAATTTGTCGCTCCAATATGGCTCTCTACAGGCCATTATGTGACCACAATAACAACAAATCTCCATTTCCTAATTGTCTGATGTGAATTCCTTTCAATTAACATGATGGTCACCCCGCTTGATTGCTCGTGATCAAATAGCAGGGTCCCATGAGACTTGATATCTCGCGCTACGTTGCCTATTCTTTGTACCGTGCCTGCGGGGTTTCCTCAGAATAGCATCCAAAAATTATTGTCATCTTTAAAGTTGAAATTGAAAAGTAGATACCACTTTTATAGAAGTCTTCCAAGAAAGTACTGTCATTTAAAACAGTTGAAAAAAACATCAGACAGCATTGTTATAAGTATTTCAAATAACAATGTTAAAATGATTTGAGTTAAAAAAAACAAACCTGCCTGTTAAATTTGTATCTTAAAGCATTTTTTCATCCCCCTGATTTTGAGATTATTTTATTTGTGTATTGCATGTAGCTAAAAGTAAGACAGCAGGTATGGTATGATCACATTATAGGTTGGAAAGTCTGCTTTTATTTTGTTTTTTTGAAAGCTTTGATTTGGAAGGGTGTTTAAGAATAAGTTAAGTACTATGTTACCTCTCTCTATATCAAACCAAATAATTTAATTCATCTTCAATCATCCCTTGAAAATTCAGCGCCTTCCTAAGAAGCCTTAACAAGCCTTAACTAGTAGTAATCACAAGTATGGGCTCATTAAACACAGTGGGAGGACCATGGGACAGAAAACAGGCTTTGAAAGCTAGCCATTTGTTCACAGCTAGCCAATAGCAGGAGGTTGTGTATTCTCACAGCTAGATGCTGAACAAATCAATGCATTATGCCTTATAAAGAAACTGGCATTATCACCGTTATGGCTTGTTATGATGGACAGTCGGGCATCATGAAAGATGTTGGTAATATTTGGTGAATAATTTATGGTTAATAGAGATAGTTTGCCCTCTTTTATGTTGTTTTTATGTGTTTTTATGTTTTTGTGTGATAACCATAGAGATTCAGCAGGTCATATTGCAAGGTTTGGTCACACTTGTACATGTAAAGAAGCCATGGAAAAACTTTGATACTCATTATTATTTCTATTTTAGAAGATAAGGAGGTTCAATTTTGGTATTAGATTTATATTAACGATTTTGTCATTATAATCCTATTGCTTAACATTTTGATAAAGAGTATGAATCTATTCACTCAAAGTTTGAACGTATGGAGCATGCTTTGACAAGATTTATATATTTATAGGTTAGATTCACATCATCGAGGGCTCAACCCAATACTGTCGTAACTCCATTTTTCAAAATTGTTCAGGAGAAGGAAAAAACTTTCTTAATTTATATGTGTTGGATATATTTAAAGTATTTGAACATAACAATTTTGTACTGTATGATAGTTTTAAACCAAAAAATATATTTTCTTCAAACATTGAACACAAAAGATGAATTTGATGAAAATTTGACTTACTACAGTTTTCCACCTCAAAAGTCAGATTTCATCAAAGTATATATTTATGCAACAGTGTCGTAACTTGACTTACGACAGTTTTCCACCTGATATTATTTCAATTTGAGAAAATATATTTATGCAACACTGTAGCACTTTTTATTTTTGTCATTATCAATGAGAAATATGGTTAATAACTAAACACTAATGAACAAATATATAATTATGATAATTATTATTACAACCCATAGTGCATCATGTTTGAAAATGCTCGTTATTTGAGTTGAATAGAGGTCTAACTTTACACCTAAATAATGGGAAAGGGTCAGGCTTTTATAATGATCCTTAAAACAATGAAGCATAAATCAGAACATAACAAAACATGACTGTATTACTTTTGAACATTTAATCACTCAAGTATTTAATTTTCACAACAAGATTTTGTTCATCCTGTATCTCAAATTTAACAACAGTGTTTATTTAAAACTTTAACAAAGAATAGATACATGATTTAAACATAAATTCAAAAACAGATCATTTTCGCAAAGCTAAGCACACTCAATACTGTCATTCAATTCTAAAATACTTTCATTTTATATGCTTTACTTTATAACAATCATTCCCATATAACTGACAAAAATTGGCAAATGTCTTGATAATTCCATCTGACTGCCTGATAAAATTTCTTTAAAAAATCAGCAAAAATGTTTTTGAAAATATAAAAAACATGACCTTCAAAGGAATCTTTTAATGATAATATTGACCATTGTTTTCAAATATTTGGTTTGTTTCCATAAAGGGGAAGTTCTTATTGATATACACAAGTTCACATGTCCTATGAGCTCTACTCAACTGGTTCAAAAACACTTTAGGTCATTGCCAGAAAATATGTTTTAGTCAAAGCAGCATAACACCAAGTAAAACAAGTAAAACATTTTTTTTTCGGATGACTTTGGAAAACTATTTTTAGACTACAATGTGTTGAATGCATGTGTTTCAAGCATCAATACAAAACAATCAAGTTTTTGTGTCTCCCCCATTCATGGGGAGACATATTGCTTTTGCCCTGTCCGTCAGTCAGTCCGTCAGTCTGTATGTCACACTTTGTTTCAGCTCAATAACTATAGAACGCTTAGACCCTGAGGAACTTCATACTTGGTATGCTTGTTGGTCATGACTTCTAGATGACTCCTATTAATTTTGAGATCAGTAGGTCAAGGTCACCGTGACCTTGAGGTGAAGAAACGGTTTCCGCTCAATAACTGAAGAACGCTTGCACCAAGGAATTCATACTTGGTATGCTAGTTCTGGGATCAGGTGGTCAATTGTCAAGGTTGTGGTGAAAAAACATTCTCCACTCAATAATTAAAGAATGCTTGCATCCAGGAACTTCATACTTTATATGCCAATTGGTTATGACTAGTAGATAACCTCTATAGATTTAAGGTCAATTGGTCAGAGGTCATGGTTGCAGTGACCCTGAGGGGAAAAACATTTTCCAATAATTACTAAAGAAAATTTGCACCCAGGAACTTCATATTTAGTATGCTAGTTGGTCATGACTAGTAGATGGCTCCTATTGGAATTGGGATCAATAGGTCAAAGGTCAAGGTCCTGGTAAAGACCGCAGTGACTGTCAGATGAAAAAAATCTGATTAATTACTGAAGAATGCTTGCACATAAGATATTCATACTTGGTATGTCAGTTGGTAATGACTAGTAGATGACCCCTATTGATTTTCAGGCCAGTAGGTCAAAAGTCATGGTGACCTTGAGGTAAAATAACGGTTTCCGCAGAATAACTAATGAACACTTGGGCCCAGGAGCTTCATACTTGGTATGATTTTGATTTTGAGGTCAGTAGGTCAAGGTCACAGTCACCTTCAGATGAAAAACAATTTGTTGGTCACCAGTCCGTCTGTCACACTCCTATCTGCTCGATAACTTAAGAACACAGGAAATTAATACTTGGTATGCAGGTTGCCCAGTTGATGACCCCTATGTTTGTTCTTATCCATTCCATAAGTAAAAATTTCAATTCCATCATTGATTTTTTTACACCTATGACCACACAATGGGAGAGACAAGCGCTTTTTCAAAAAAGCAATTTCTAGTCTTATTTGCGAAGGCTACCCTGGACTTTGAAACTGCAGTGTCATGTGAGAGTAGGAGGAAAGAGGAGTGGTGGGCATCTGGAATGATCTGCTTTATGCACAAGCTTAATAAATATGTTTATTACAATGGTTGGTTTTTAAATTGGGCTTTGACTTTCATAAGCTAATGAAATTTCCCCTTTGTCAACAAGATAAATCAAAGGTATATCATCATCTTCCTTAAAAAGACCATCATCAACATCAGCATCATTGCCATCACCCCAATCAGCACCATAATCATTAACATCAACCACATCAACAGCATTTCCATAAACCACATCAACATCATAACCATTAACATCTTCCCTATCAACATCATTGCCACCAACCACATCAGCATCATAACCATTAACACCTCCCCCATCAACATCATTGCCATCAACCCCATCAACAGCATCCCCACCAACATTATTCCAATCAACAACATTGCTATCAATACCACTCCCTTCAACATCATAACTCTCAACATCACCATCATATCATGCCCATCAATGCTGTTATTCATGATGTAAACTGTAACATCATCATTGTACAAACTTTTACAAACATTAACATTATTTTCAAAAGCATCTCTTAAAGTATTCAAATGAAATGTTTGAAGGAATTCTGAAATGTTATTTAAGTCTGCCATTGCCTAATTTAGAAAAAATGTAGCTGTCTGTGTCCTCATCATCTAAACAACCACATTCTTCACTACTGATGTCTGATACATGTGACCACTTCCTGAGCCATGACTCCGTTAATGTTAACGAAGTCCAGAACATCAGGAATGTCATCTGTTGACCAGTATGACCTTTTCAAATTGACATCGCTATAAGTTTGTCACCCTTAAATAAAATCACATCCATCGTTTCCTCATTCCAGTTTGTTGGTTGATTTGTATAGGATGTTACTAATGCGCACTTATTTGCTACACATTGTCTCCCTCTGCTACAAAACACTTTGCTTCCTCGATGCCTAGTAGCTTTTGCTTGGAACATGATGTGAAATCTAAAGATTGATTACAAAAAACTGACAAGAACTGTATTTGAATCAGCATTATTTGATTCCCAACCATTTAGACTTATCAACTTCAGGGAGCAAAAATTCTTATCCAAATCACAATATTTAGCCTTAAGTCTTCATTTTTCTCAAATATTAGATTTTCAATACCACATTAAAAATGCAAGCTATTTTAACTAGTATGGTATAGAAGTAAGTAAGACTCATTTATTTATCAAAATTCTAGCATAAATATCCTATAAGTTTGATAAGTAAGTTATGGAAAAAGTCAGTTTTTTTAGGACAAGACTTAATGCACTTAAGATGCTACTGCAATAACTTATATCGCCTCAGAATATCAAATATAAAGGTAATCATTTAACTTCTTTAAGCACACGTTACAATACATAACTCAGGATAAGGACTATTTCATAAGTAAAAAAAGAACAAATAAAAACACCTAATTACTGTAATCTTCAGATGTGGCGCAAATAAATCTTCAAAATTATTTGGATTTCATAATTTTTAACAAGTACATGTAAATGTTTACTGTTGCTGTTTTCTTTTCTGAGAAAAGTGAAATCACAGCACTATGGCATCATTATTATGACATCATTTTATTGAAATTCATTGAGTTACTACAGTGTTGCATATTTTTTAATATGGAACTTGGCATAGTTTTCAGTGCAACACTGTATGTAACTCAAGTTACGACAGTGTTGCATAAATGAAAATAGTCAAATTAAGATACGTATTTTGGACAAATTTTCATTTTAAGTACTTAAAAATCAATATTTTTCAAAAATATTTTTATGACAGATGGAAAACTGTTACAGCATGTGAAAAATGTAAAAACATCATTTTGTGAAAAAAATGGAGTTACGACACTATTGCGTTCAGCCCTCGTCATGATTTTAACTGAAAATATTATTAACAGGAAGATAATTTTCTAATGATCAATTTACACTAATTTTTATTGAAACTTTTTATGTAATATTATTGTTTTAGGGCAGATAGTAACAGACTCTGATGTAGATAAAAGTCTTAAAGAATCATTTCTCGCCTATAACGTATTTCTCATATTTTAGAAGAAGGTGATGAATCATTTCTAGCCTTATAACATATTTCTCATATTTTAGAAGAAGGTGATGAGGAGAAAGTAGCCAACTCTAAAGTGTTCTCTGATGAGGAAATAGCAAATATTGTAGACATGGTGCTTAAAGAGGATGATTTAAACAATGATGGGTTAGTATATGGATTCTTGTAGAATTGGTTTCATCAAGGAAACAGAACCTGTGTTGTCCTGGACCCCTTAACCCTATCCCCATCTGTCCTTTTTTGGTCAAAACGTACAGAATGGTGGCTAAGATGAAATTTTGGTCATCCGAAATGTTTCTCTTTATGTTTTGTATGTCTAATTTTATTTGCTTTAGCAACTTTAGCATGTACATAAGATTCAAGTACTTTGTTACTTGATTGGGTGATACAAATAAACAAAATTTCATCTTTGCCAATATCACTCAGCTGTCAGTTCAAGGTCAAGGTAAGGTTGTTTGCACTAAATGTAGCCTGTTAACCAAGTGTGGTGTGGCCAATTTCCAGATGATGGTGATGACCCCAAGGACCCTGCTCTCAATAAAGCATGGACAGATGAGATGATAGCAAACATTGTCGATGCGGTTATTGAGGAGGATGATGTTGATGGAGATGGGTAACCATGGCTACCATGTTACTATGGTGACAGGACACCAATTACACATTGTGCTTTCTGTCATTTCCCTGTTGTTGTTTTTTTAATGAAATGAAGTGAGAATTGTGTCTTTCATCTGAATAACAAAAAGTACAATTTGGGGTGTATCAACATTTATATTCTACCTGTACATATGCTGCAGAAAATCAAATGTACTGTTTGACTTCCTTGATTTTTTCCACCTGAAATTACTGGTAGTTATTTTCATTTATGAAGTTGTTTGATTTTCTTTTGTTAAAATATTCCTTTGAAAAAGAAGAATAATGAAATGAAGCACAGTGGGGAAATGGCATGAAAACAAGTAATTTGCTTTTGCAATGGTAGATTTGTATTCAGCAATTTTGCCTGGGCAACGTTTCAGTAGGCAGTGTTCAAGCTGGCACAATGTAGTGGTGAACGGTAAGGTGTACTATACTTACTAGAAAACAAGTCACTAGCAAAGTTTTCTTACCAAACTGGTGACAGTCTACTAACATACACAATGTAAGATTATGTTAACAATAGTTATTGCTATAGTACAAAATACAGCATGCCTCAACATGTATGGTTAATGGTAGAACTTTTTTTTTCAATTATAACATCCATAACTTATGATACAAAACATAAGAACACTGAGTCTAACATAATTGTTATAGATTTATCTCATAATTATAACTTAGGATGGTGTTAAAACTTAAGCTACGTCATGGTTCGAAACTTTAAAGTTCTGGATATGATCAATATATTCAGTATACTTTATTTAGTATAAATTATTTACTCATTTGTACGTAAAGTAGGTATATAAGCTGTTTTCATAACAGTTGTGATGGAAATGCAAATATAGAATTCTACAATGCAGCATTAAAGGGACTAGATACCAGATGCTCCCAAAATCAACAATTTTCCTCAAAACAAGCATATAATTGTCAATATGAGCTAGTATGAGGGTAATTATACATCACTTCACATGATTATAAGAATATTTTGAAGCTATCTTAAAGCTATGTTTACCCATTTAAAAATAGCACATAATGTTATCTCAGTTTATAGTGTATATATTTAGCATGTGGAAGTCATGTGATAAGTACAGATAAATATACCGTGGCTATTTTTGAAATAACTTGGGTTTACGTGGTAGACAAAATGGGTAAATTTTGAATTTCACAAACACTATGAAAGATACAGGTGTCGTAAGCAATGTGATCCAGCAGTAATTAAGATTCAATGCACTGTACACAACGAAATCAAGTTTTTGACAATTTTCTTTTTTCCTGCAGTTGCATCATCTGGTGTCCAGTCCCCTTAACTATAGCAGTTCCTGAAGCCATGTTGCATTGTATATTTCAGTTATATAGAATACGTGGAGTTTGTAACAGCCCAGCGTAAGGCCCGAGGTGGAAGCTAGGTTCTACATCTCCAATCAACCTCATCGCCCAATCTCTTGTCATCCCTCAACATTGTGTGTGATACCAAATCTTCATCATCTTTAGCAGATCAGGCTGCAACATGTACTTGGTCATTCCTACTTCCTGTTTTAAATTTGTTAAGGAACTTGAGTGTTCCAAAAACTTTGGCCATCTTACAGGCATGTTTGATGACAGAAAAATGAAAGACAATTGTAAAAACCACATTGTGTAAAAACCACATTGTGTAATTTACAAAATTTTCAGTTTGATTTTAATTGTGATTGTTAACACATTTTTAATGATACTTCACATTAATCAGTAACTTAACTAAAAAATTACCAAATGTTGCATTTATAGTAAGATGCATGGTTTTTGATTGTTCATGTATATTATTGAGTACAGTTGATTGTTTGTTGATTAATTTATTACCAGTATAATATCTTTACATATTAACTTCATTAAAGCCAATATTGATAGATTTTCCATTAGGTACCTAGTCATTTTTGTTGTCGTAAGTGAGGGTTTTTTTTCATTGAAAATATGTTTTTAAATAGATCTGACAATTTCTCAGAATATTCCTTAATCTTCTCATACAAATGGTATTCGGACGGTCTTACAGGTGAGCATGGTTAAGTGGTTAAGGCGTATGGCTCTTGCCCAAGAAATTGTGGGCTCGATCCTCACCAGGAGTCATTTCTCATAACCTCTCTAAAAGGACATCAGTACTGGTTTCTGTGCGGGAAAAAGACTCGAGAGTGATTCATATCAGCTCACTGATGTCGTCAGAATCACTAAAACTAATTTGTATGAACTGAACTAATGTAGTTATATTTCTTACTTTACATTTATTAAAATCAAATATACAAGTTGTATGAAAATGAATCAAAAGTGGCATTTTGAGGTTCTTACATTATCTTTGAAAGCTTACATCTTATTTGTTACATGTTGGTGTTATGGGTACTATATTTTGTGTTTGTATTTATTGTTGTTTTTTAACCAGTAAAGGGTTCATGTTTTACTTTGGCGCTGTTTCTAGTCTGAAAATAGATAATAAAAGTTGCTTTCTGTGAGAAAGTCAGATAAATCACTGATGACAGTCATTATTAATTAAATTTACGATTATCCATTGCTGCAAAACATTTATCAATTAACAGGTTAAAATAAGTGTAACAGTCAGTTTGAACTACTTTTGTAGACTAAAGTTCATGTACTTCTTGGTTTGTTTTAAGATTGTATAAAGGTCTGCCCATACCCACTGGCTGCATCAGGGCTTGTCCCATAAATTCTTGTAGTATTGCAGCTTTCAGAAATTGCTATGCAGTGAAAAACAATTTAAAATAAAATATTCAAATAATTGGACTAGTTTTGTGCTTCAAGATGAAATCCATTGTGTTTTGTTCATTCCCTTGTGTATTAAAAGAAGATAATAAGTTCCACTGATGTTTACTAGATCTAGAAAGTTCAATGATATATTATTATAGACTGTTATTGTGCATGAATGGGTTAGTCTGTAAATGTTTATGAGAGCTGTAGCCAATTGTATAACACTGGTTAATTTATCAGCATATTTTGGATAGTTTCCATGTAGAAGCTATTTGATTGGTCAACAGTTATTACACGAGGAGTTTTGACCAATCAATAAAGATTCTGGCTAACTTTGACCATACCAAAAAATAACTAGTCTTGTACAATTGACTACTGATTAATACTAGTATATATATATATTGTTTAGATACCATTTGCATCTATTATAAATAACCAGATGGCAGCATTACACAACTGTTTTTCTGTACCTGCTTTAATTTTAAATCAGATGTTGATTATAGACGATTGGTTTTAAAAATGGAAATTAAGTCTAAAGTTCTTAAAATCAGGCGATAAGTCTTCTCATTAGCTTTTGACATTTTTTGCTGAATTTTGCTGAATTTAGCCCTTGTATATAACTGGTTGATAACATAAGACATTCATTGGTGATTTTGAAATACAGCATGCTTATGTTTTTTAATATTTTCATCTGAATCTTCCAATATTTGGTGCTGGTAATATTCATTTCAATCACCGACACACATATACATGCATGAGTTTTATTCCTTATTATTTTAGCAATGCATGTATAACATACTGTTATATATATACAATATTTTACTTGAAGCTCTGTATAAAACATCTCTTCAGTGTGTTTTCTGAGCATTCACATGTGTGATTTTGTGACTTGCATTAAATATCCAAATAATTTCCGACACTTAAAAAATCTTACGGTCCATTTCTTACGGTGCATTCCAGGGATGAAAGATGTGTTTTTAGTTGTCCATGTGTCTTGTTTGCTCAATGTCATTCTGGAATACATAAGTGTGTCGTGTTTCCTTCTTGTTTTATATTGTCTGTATATGTGATTGTAGATAGATATATTTAAAAGATAAAAATTGGTTACAAACATTTCTGTTGTTGTTTATTGGCTTTTAAGTCATAAGTTAGAAGATAAAAAGATGATTGTGAACAAAAATGTAAAAACAATCATTGGTTATAGAAGATCAGGTTGATAAAACTTGATTTTAGCTTTACTGTTGTTTTTTTCAATAATAAGTCGAGGATATGTCGAAATCCTTGGTGGCGTCGATTTAAAATTCAACCAGTTCTCTGAATAGATCCTTTAACCATAATTGTAATGTGTGTGCCTGGTGACCCAGCTCTTTTTGGAATCCTTTGAGAGGGTATAGCACTAGCGGATGCAGGGGAGTTCCCCGCCCAAAAAATAAATAAAAATAAAATCGTTTAAGGTTACTTTTTATTTCAAAGTAGGAGAGATAAAGTAATGAAATATGCCCAAAATGCACCATTTTGAACTAGAAATTGTTAATAAAAAATAAGAGTACCCCCAAACACGTACATTTCGGTTCTGAGTGAGAAGCGCAAATCAAATGGTTACGCCTGCCTAAGATACGTCCCCTCTAAACGCGAATCCTTAACCCGCCCCTGTATTGCATCCCGATAACTAATGACAAATGTATAACTTAAACTTCATTAAACATAAGGGTATTTTAGTTTGTATGTTTGATCCTTATATTAACGAAATTCCTATGTGAAATTTGCATTATTTCAAGGCAAAAACACTTGTTGGTTTTATTTTAATATTTTCTCTTTAATTTTCACATCTTTTTCTGCACGCACAACCCTTTCACATAATACCAACATCTTGTGGGATCAGAGAGGCATTCAAAATTGAACTATTTGTCGGAAGGATACCTTTAAAATAAAACTTAGCACCCATGCTTCCAAGGATGACACCTGTGTAACAAAAACCCGTAAATCGGGTTAAAATATGTGTTGAGTGACTCCCCTTGATCGAAAGAAATATGGACGGGCGTTGGTATCGCTTTTGTAAACGAAGGACGGTTTAGTTATACTTTCACACTGATCTGCAATAATATTGATCACGGAACTAATGCAGTGGGAAGATCCTGCATCTGTCATAAAATAATGGAGAACTACAACAAAGATGGAACACATTTTTTCACAATAAATTTATTAATACAATCAATTAATACTGAATCATGTAAGCAATAAATATTCAATCAAAATGTAACAAAACGTTGCCACAGTTACAAGACACATAACAAACAACACACCTCCCATTCTCACATATTAAGTTTATTTCCGTCATTCATTCACAGCATCGCGGACACCCATGTGGTTTACTCTTCATTTAAACAGCATATAGTAATACAACGAGTATCCAAAATGTTCAATTTCGATGCACGTGAAGCACATGCAACGTTGGTATAACAGGATTACCATGATTTGAATGTCAATGTTATATAGGACATGTCTATTTCAAATGTTGCCTTATTCCGGCTTAATACCAAACGTGCATGGGCTTACCAAGAAACAAGTAATTCAAATTTAGCTTTGAATACGGTAAGTGTAAAATATGTTGCCTTCTTTCGAAGGTATATGTTGTTATATAGGTGTATTGAGAACACCATTAGTGTGTTCTATCTCCTATTCTTGGTAATAGCGATCTCGCTAAAAAAATCGACCACTATGATCAAAAGTCTCCTTTTTTATGTATTTCCCAAAAACATAATCAATCTTAATACCGTTGATAGTGCGACATTTCACCACAAGAAATTCCAGAACGACGACATCGACTGCCTCACGTGCCTGCCTCTTCCGCCAGGTTCCAAGGTCATCTGCTGCTGCACGTGTAAGCACTATTGCACCAATGGTCCCAACTCATTTTTTAAAATAAACTTATTATTTAAACTTAAGCCAGTTTTAAACTTGGTACTGTAGCATAGGATTGCTAAGCCCCGGATGTGAATTGTTCATGCGCAGGGCCGTCAAACTTTTGTTGTACCAGTCGTCTTCGTGAACTTCCTGTAAAAGATGGGGAAATACGGGTGATTTCTTAGATCTTTACTTGGTTGTGAAATGTACGAATTAAATTATGCCAGCGCATTATTCTCTTAGCATCTTAAAATGGCTTTTTCTTTACTGTTATGACAATACGCAAGCATTATCATTCGTAATGGACTTCATTTTTTCTTGCCATGGGCCTCAGAAGAGATGTCGGAAATAATTACATTTTACCCACAAAAATGTTCTATCTTGCTTCATTATTTTCCCGTACAGTTGGCCATATTCGGTGTCGTCAGTGATATTTAAAATAACATTAGATGTCTTGGTTTATTATTTCTGGCAATGAACATTTCGGATACTATATGGTCCAAGTACACACCGCAAATCACCGAATCCAATTTTTAACGCAAAATACATGTAGAACTTCCTTACCTTTGGCGCATTGTAAAAGAAACATGTTGTCAAAGGTTCTTCATTCGAACAATTATAAATTAGCGTTATATGTAAGAAACTGACAATGCTTATCCTTTAATATACAAATACGTACTAGGTTGTAATCCGAGGTCATCCCAGGGAACTGTTGTATCTGGCGGGGCATGGAGGCGGCCATGTTGGACTGCATCGTGTTCATGCTGGGGAACTGACCCACGGGCGAGTACGACGTATTCATCTGGGGGTAGCGGGACATGTTGTTCATACCCCCGGGGCTCGGGTACGTGCCGTAAGGGCGGGAGTTTGAGGGGTAAATGTTGCGCATCATGCTGTTACACGAGGGGATGACGGGGGACAGGGACTTGGCCAGTTGTTTTTCCTGCTTCCGGTACTTGGCGCGCCGGTTCTGGAACCACACCTGGAATACCAACGGCATAACGCTGAGAGAAAAACAAATGTTGGTTTTGAAATTATCATTTGTGTTCAAAGTCACAGGTGAAAAAACACTTGCTGTTAACACATATCTAGAGTAGTTTGATAGTTTAATGTAGCTGTCATTATGTAAGCAGTTTATTTACAGTCAACAAATCTAACAATTATATGTGAAACTCTAGCATCACATTTTTTTTAATTCCATAACATTGTGACGTATCTAAAGTTTTGTTAACCCTTTCAAGAACATTTAGACTTCAGTGGCACTTTATAATCCAATGCCACAGGCTTCACGAAAGTTTTGTTGTTTTAAGGCGTTAGGTTGAATTTTAATTGGAATATCTTAATTTAGTTTAAATTGAGAGGTACAATTTTATGTCTCGGTAATTGCCAGTCGCAAAGAGGGAACACAAAAAAATACTCGGGCGGAATTTTGCCTCATGAAGCAATCTATGTGCATGTTTGATTTGCCTCGCTAATGAACTAAACCGTTAAGTAAAGAACGCTTCATTTGCATAAATAATTGGGCGAAAATAGATTTTTGATTATCTTCTAATCGATTAGAGCGAGGGAACTTCTGAGCACTCTCGTTAGGCTTGGAATGGGGGAGTTCTTGGAGAAATCTTGTTCCTACATATGGCCATTTGCTAACTACGGGAGCGTTCTACTAGCGGAATTGATTTTAATAATTGTTCCTATTTCACCAAAGAGATTTTTCAATTCCCCTTTCGCAGTTCCCGAAAACGCCGCTCATTGAAGCGATCGTCCGGAATTTCTGCAAACAATCGGCTCCTTGATGGAAAAAGACAAAATGTACAATTTACTTGAGAATGCCCGAGATCTCGCGTGAAAGGGGTGATGCAGGGAGGCACGCTCAATTGGACAGGGCGCCTTTTCTCAAACCATTAGTTCTCTTCAGTCCCAGCTTACAATATCGCCAAATAAAGCATGCAAAGCCATCTTCCCTTATATTTTCAGGAATTCTGAGTACGTTCAATGTCGCGATTTCTTTAAAAGGAAGATCCTTCGTGAAGACACATTTACGTAATTGAATTAGTGGAGAAAATTGACGTGCCTTAGTCATCCAGGGTTTCGCAGCCTTTCAATTAGTCTCACATGGAACACCGCCATTCCCCGCTCCCGTCTTTTTAATGTTCTCAGTATTTTTACAACATTCGTAGGACATTGCCAGATATTCTAAGAACTTCTAAAATTCCGAAGTCATTCACTTGCTCATATAGCAAAAACAACAACGTAATCTCTATTTTAAAACTTTGATCTAAATTCCTCTGCGCTGTAGTGCGATACCGTTCTCCTTAAGGTTTCAAACTGCTGGTGCACGCGCCACAAATTTACTACACGTGCAGAACGCGTGACTTTGTTCAATTTAAGATGGTATGGCTTGTGTATTGCGGTCTTGATAACTTTTTTTTTAAAAACCAAGACTTTACGTATGACTGTTTTGTGGTCATTGTGTTGACCTCAGTGTCCAGCGTAATCAGAATTCCAAATGCCGTCTGGGTCGCTCGAGGGTTTGGGTTTGATTAGGGCAGACATTGTTGCTAATCTATAAAGACCTCATCGCCAAGAAAGTCTCCGTAATGATGAATAAAAGTATATTGCGATGTTCAGTGGCGTACAAGCTGCGCACTCGAGCGATAGTTTGCAAATTGAATTTCGTCTCTCCTAGAAGAGACGGCCTTGAAGGGCCAGTTAGAAAAAGCAAGTTCCTAGAATCGAAATTTCGTTATCTCGAAAATGGCGGTTAAACGTATTTGAATATTCTCCTTTAGAACGTACATTACTAAAGGTTTATAACATTAATTTTGAAGAATCGACAGGGCATTTTCTATGGAAATTGCTTTAGTATCAATTTATACTGGTTATTTGTTGCGAAAATTACATTGTCCGATGATAGTTTAACATGGCCATTAGAGACTCTCAGGCTGAAACGGCCATTTAGAATGCCAGTCAGTGATTTGGTCTGTATGGATTTGAAAGTAGCAAGAATACCTTATGTAGTAACTATACCGACAGAGATGTTCACACGTATTTAAAAGCTATAGACTTAGGAATGTTATTTAGCAATAGACTTAGGAATATTATTGCTAGGTTAAGATTGCCCTCTCATATGCATATGATATGTTAAATTTTGAAAGAGCCAGATATGTTAATATTGAAAGAAATCAATGTATTCATAATAATATTGAAGACGAATATCACTTTGTTTTGATTTGTCCGCAATAAATTGATTTATTGCAAGACCAAGCATGTTTAAATTCATTCAATTATTAAACTCGAAAAATACTGCATGTCTACGAAAACTATCTTTGTATTGCAAACATGCTTTTAAGCTACGATATAATGCTTTGAATAATAATGCTTAACTTTATTGATTTTATCATGTTGAAATAATTGATAATTTATGTATACATGTATATGTATAATGCACTCTCGCATTTATCAACTATTGCCATGCCATGTGTTATGTTATTGTAAAAACGATGAACTGTATATGTTCAAGTTAACAATAAATGTTCTGTTCTGTTTTAAATATCAGAAGCAACGCAAGTACTTCAAGAAATTAAATGTTGCAATGGTGCCTGTACAATTTTATGAACTTATGGCGCCATCTGTATACATGTTTTCGTGGAACTTCTGAACCGCTATAAAAGTACCATATAAAGCTGTTTATAAACTGAACTAACGACATGTATTTCAAGAATCATAGAATCAGACTGTATTGGTACCAAAACTATTTTCAGATTTTTTTTTTGAAGTCCCGTGCCATCTGTTTACTTTTTATGTGTATCCTTCTCCAGGCTCCCCCGGACATGGAAAGATCGCGGCCCTTGCAGCCCGGCCGGGATGCTTCCGACATTATAATGGCCACTACACGGCCATTTTCAAAGAAAACATTGTATCCTACAAACCACTTGAAATTCTCAAAAGCACCGAAGAACAGTTAAAGAGTTCCCAATCGAATACACCCCGGGCAGTCAAAAATAATTCAAAGTAACGGTAAAAACTGCTAAGGGTCGCATAATTAGCCTTGAACATCGAGGACTGTCCCCAGTCTCTCCGGAACTCTGAGGGAGCAAGAAATGTGGTCCTTTGAGAGGAGCGGGGACATTGTTAGCGCTATGTGAGTTTCTGTTCTGTCCTGCTTGTAATTACGGGCACGTCTTAATTGTCGCCTCTAATCACACTTTGTGTCTTGTCCGTCCGGGAAATGTTTGAAGCGTACTAGGCACTCTGCTAGATATTTTAGTATTATTTTGATATCTAACGAATCAGGAATTGAGTTTTCGAATTGATTAAACAAATTATATGTAGTACTCAAGTATTTATATTTCAGTATCGGTCCGAGGTTCATGTTCCCTCTTCTTCAAAGCTGCACTCTCACAGATTGAACGTTTGACAACTTTTTTATTTTTTGTCTTGGAACGAGCAAATTTTTGCGTGAATATCTGCAAACCAGTGATACAAGACTGCTGACAAAATATCAGCTCGCAGCTTTTTATACTTCCGTCCCAAAATTGATGTTTTATGCATTTTTCTTAAACCGTTAGTAACGGTTTAAGCCATAAAACAATCAATTTGTAATAGAAATATGAAAATCTGCTATCTGATCTTTTGTCAGCAGTCTTTCATCACTGGTAAGCAGGTATTTACGCAAAAAAAAATCTTATTACAAGACATAAAATAAAAAGTTGGAAAAACGGTTAATCCGTGAGAGTGCAGCTTTAAACACATCTTAAAGTATTAGTTCTTGAACATTTATATTTAAGCAATAATAATAATAATAATAATAATAATAATAATAATAATAATAATAATAACAACTTTATTTAACGAAGGTTACATACTAAGTGTACAATCATTACAGACATACTACTTATTTCCAGCATGGCCTTCACACAAAAAGTATTACAAAAACACATATACTAAGTTACATATTAAGCAACATACAAAACACTATCACTATCATACATTTCTTCATAAATGTGCACTGATTAATATATGTCGTCTCTATTCAAATTGTGTATCTTGTGTTACCTGGAAATGTTTGAAACCTATGATGAACTGTCATGAACTATTACACGGAAGATAAAGGCGGTAAAGAATATTTAAAAATACATAAAACAGACTCATGAAATAATACTTTAAAGACCTTACACTTGACAGTTTATAAAAAAAAATGTATAAACAAAGACTGGTCTCCTACAGATGGACAGACGATGCGCTATGTCTTCCTTCCATTCATTGTGCGAGAGGAAAATTTGTTAAAACTAAACAGGCTTTTACAGCACCAAGATGTACTATTCTGCCCGTTGTTTCCTTCCTTGACTCGCTCGCATATTTATTTATTTATTTATTTATTTATTTATTTATTTATTTATTTATCTATTTATTTATTTATTTGTTTGGTCGTTCGTTCGTTCGTTCGTTCGATCGTTTGTTCGTTCGTTCGTTCGTTCGTTCGTCCATTCGTCCATTCGTTCATTCATTTATTATTTTATAAATCTCAATACACTGTCTGTGTCTGTTTATAAACAAAGATATATAATATTTGATTTACCCAGTTATTGTAACATTCCATATTGCATATATCACACGTATATTACAAGTTGGCTTGTTCTTCCATTATAAATGCAACGAGAGTCTATAATTTCCGTTCCACATTCATGCGTGAATTTGTAGAAAAACATATATTTCGGGCTTTACCAATTTAAAATTTGTTCGACGGATTTCGTCCGAGGGACGGGCTAAAATAAAGGCTAAATAATTGTTCTGATATAATGAATATTTGTTTATAGAATGATAACTTTTAGCGAGTGTAATTTAGAGAAAATACCCAAGGAAAATCAGCCATATTCCCTTTTTGTTCCACATGAAACGTGGCATAACAAGGCAGAATTTTGGGTATTTTCTGTTTCTGTTAATTCGGAGGTGTCGCTTTAAAGGGTAAGGTTTTTTTGTTGTTGTTTTTTCATTTGTTGAAGGGTCTCAGCCGTCAGAATGAGAGTTTTAACAATCCTTATAATTTGCCACACTTTATTTCGTCATTAAAAAGTTACGAAACATGAGCGGGTCTAAAAGATAATGCATTTTACCGGCCATAATTACATTGGCATATGTATCCATGCCATGCCTGTTTGTTCACAGATATATTCTTATGTAATTGTTCTGTTGTTGTTGTTTTTTAATTCATTGACCAAAACATATAACAGCATTTCATTTCAATTGTACATGATATTGATATTAGACTCGATTAAAATTAAGTCTGGAAAAATGATGAGACAGATCGCCTTCAAAACTGCCATGGTTTCTCACCTGTATGCGAGCCTCGTTCAGTTTGGTGATCCTGGCAAGCTCCTCTCGGCAGTAGATGTCCGGGTAGTGGCTCTTGGCGAACGCCGCCTCTAGTTCCTGCAGCTGCTCCTGGGTGAACGTCGTCCGGTGCCGCCGCCTCGCGGGGGTCGGACACGAACTCGGGTTGTGGGATGCCGGTCCGCCGCCAGAACTTCCGGTGTTTAGCGATGAGGCGGACCCCGGAGACTGCTCGGATTTTATTTTCTTAAAGGCTCCTTCTTGCACTGAAACATAGAATAATGATGCTCAAGTTTCGTTATGCTATCGCCATAAACTGCAACGTTGGGTGACCTTTAAAACCATTAAATATCCATTATCAAATGCTGGATTTTGATTCTATTTTATTCGCATAAAGTTTCATTTTTACAAAAATATATTAAAGTTATTTAAGCCATACATAGGATTTTTATTTAAGCTAACTCGACCCGCGGTTTGATAACTTAAAAATATAAATTTTTGAACATAACTGCAATGTTTTTTGCAGGTACACATATTGCGTAAATATATAAAACAAAAACAAAAAACATACATCTTATAAAAATATTAGGTTAGTTGAAATCTGAGTTAAATCAGATTAGTTTTATTTGTTTTTGTTTTGCATTAACTATGCGACATTCCGCTTGGTAGTCACATGGGTAACAAATAAAGAATTATAGCATGTCAATATAACTCTAATAATTGCCTTTACTTGTACAAGACTTTAATAAACTATAAAACTATATAATAATTCGTCACAAATTTTCTCGTTTCGAATCGGTTTATATTTAAAAAGAATCCACAGGACGCCATATCGTCTTTTAGAAAAATAAAAAATCCATTTATTCAACTAAATGAGCAATTAGTATTGACGAACGATACATATAACGATACGTGTAACATCTGAAAACCTTTAAACCTGGTTTTATATATAATTTTATATATACAAGAAAGTTGCAATGCAAAACTTCTTCTATAAAAAATGACAATAGAAAAATAATAAAACAGAAAAAATAAACAATGGCCCCGAAATTTCTTAAAAATTTGCTCAGAAAACTATTTAAATCCTGTACGTAGCGTAAAGGGAAAATAAAATAAATTCTTATCATTTCTTTTCTATTTATTAAAGTTATACGGTCATTAAATATGCATAACACACTTATGTACAATTTCATTTTCGAGTAATAACTCAAATTAATTTGTTTTGCTTTACAGCTGTTCTTATTTATTATATTGACCAAAATATATAAGAACATAATTTACGAGAGAATACGATTCTAACTCATTCGACTTAAATAATCAAACTAAAACAAACTTTGATTTGTGTACAGATAAAAATGATAATCCAATTAATAGCTACGTGGTCACACAGTTAAAGTTAAAAAGTGCCGAAGTATCGCTAACATCTTTTATATATGTACAACAAGTCTATGGTAGCATATAACCGCCGTAAGATTAACCGTTAACATTCGCGAATGTTTCGTGTTAACCACTTAGTTTTCGCGATAATTATCTAGCTATCTAGTTAATATTCGCGAAACGTGTTCGGTAAGATAAATATCATAAGAATAAAAACTGGCTTGAAAGTGCCACCATACAAATCAAATGCTTTGTTTTTCAAGCCATAATTATGCATTCAACTGAAACAAAATTGTTGCATCAACCTATAGAGTGCCCTTTTAAGCGGGAAAATGAATGGAGCTAGTTACCGATTCAAGAATTTTGGTGAAACTGAGGACACTAATGTAGGATTCAAAGCCGCAACCTTTGTATTTCAAACCGAGTGACAAAACCACTTGGCCACCCCGCAATTTTTGCTAAATATTTCATGTAGTAAACTATTTTTAAAATAAGATTATTTCCGCCGTTTTCTACCAGAATCCTGCATTACAAATAAATTTAAAGTGCTATGCGAGTCTGCTACCGAATAATGTAAATCTTGAGTTCCGGGTACCACCATTGAGTCCAGAGTCAACCTTCAAATGCCCCTGAATACTGCGTACCAAAAAGGGTGTGTGTGTGTTTAGAAGTCACCCCAATATATTATATTTCAATGCCCTCGATTTACTGTAAATACAACGGTGTACTATTGGCGTAACAGTTAGTTGTTGTGCATTAAATGGAACAATGATATACCTGGCGGGGTCAAAGACTTTATTATTTATAAACGTTTGGTCGCCTTTGAAGTTTGACTGCCGCAAAAACAACAGGTACCTGCTAGAATGACCGTATATGGCCGGTAAATGGTCAGATAAAAGCTCGGACATGAATAATTAAACAACACAGACGTGTTACTGAATCATTTATGTCCGTGGCCAGAGTAACCACTGTAGCTGGCGTTAACGACAGATGGCGCTAAAGTTTACAGTGACCACGTGGCGAAGGAGTACCCAAATAAAAAAATAAAATAAAAAACAACAACTTCAAAATAATATGTGTCCGTTGATCTGTATGCGGAAATATACTAGCATTCACATATTCGTATTTGTATATATTAATGTATAAACAAGTTGATGATAGAGGTCTTAATTAATTAGCCAAAAATTGTATGCAGATTGTATAGTGATATTTAAAAATAATATTTTATATTCTAATGATAGACAGACATTTCTTACCAGACGCTGCAGCCTGAACTAAGATGATGATATATCAAAAATACACAAAATAAACCATTAATGGAAAAAATACTACATAATAATATCTTAAATCGATGTTTTTATTAGATTAGAAAATTATAAATAGCGTTTTAATGCATTTCTACATGTTCGCACGATCAGTATTCACGTGAAAATATGCATGTATTATTTTACGGCCGAAATCTATTCTATAATCTAGAGGAGTATATCGGAATACAAATGATACGATCATGTAGTCATGTCATAAGTTGACGATAAAAAAAGTCGACTTCTTATATTATGTCGATTATCAAGTTATAAAATCGCATGTCGCAAAGATTATGTCGACATGTACACTCATCAGCTATAACTGTCGTGTTATAACTCGCAAGTCGACATAAAACAAGTCGACATAACTGCATGATCACATCATATGTATATACGATATACGTTTCCATATTATTCAATTTATCATTTTTTGTTTTTGTCTTTGCTACTTATGTATTGTGTATCGTGTCTTCGTTTTCTTTTTAAACGATCAGGTTGGTTTATTAAGATAGGTTTAATCCGTTAAAGACGCTACGTAGTACTTAAATACAGAAATGAGAAAATGATGTATCAACATGCGTTCACTTATTTAGTTTTTATTATCAGCAACATAATATGTTTGAGAAAATGAGAAATAAAACTGAAGCACTCGTTTCCCTTTTTTCTGTAAGCGTCGACCACTCATAAGACAAATTGTCCGATTGCTCAGAACTAGGTTACAGTTAACAACGATGACGTTAAAACAACGTTGTTAATTTTAACACAGTTTTTGAACAATCTGCCCACTACGTTGAACGTACGTAAGCCGTAGAATATATACCCAAATGCTATAGACATAACGTGTGACCAAATTCCAACAGTTTACTTCTAGATAAATAGAGCTGTATGAACAATAATAGTATACGTATAGTTTCTGAAAATAGCATTTACACATTGAGAATTTATATTATTTAATTTTCTAAACCGCCACTGTCCTTAAAAGAAAATGACGCGTAAACTCAATTATTGTTATCGTTATTAAATGGAATAAAACATATTGCTAGACGGAAGACCTACAACCTTCTAAATGTGTTCAGTAGAAATATTACAACTGCAGCGCTCCATATTGAATTGATGCAGAAAAACACACACATGAAATTAAAGATAGTCCAGTGGAAATGTATTTTTTAATTCAAAATATATATTGGAATCAACACCAATTATGTTACCTTTGAAATTATTTTATTCCAAGAATCCATTGTTTATTCTGATCTGACATATATTTTGACGTACACATTAGTATTTCACTTTTTTCTTCTTTTCTTATATATACCAGCAAATATAGTTGTGAAAAATTGCGTCCACATGCGGGGAGAGTTTCCTTTCAATAGAACAGTATTTCGGTAGGGAACTTTATTAATTTTATTAATTATAAAGCCCGGCAATTCTGACAAGAAACTAAATCGTTGCCTTCAAAACTCAGTTATCCGTAAATAAAATTATTGCTAACAAATTTAGTTTGGTGTATCGTACTGGGCCATGATTTTATTAGGACTAAACAATATAAACCAAATCCCCATGCGGATTTAGTTTATTCTAGTAATGTATTAGATAACTTGGCATTACACCTCTTTTCTAAGAACTTGTTAAGGGAAAAATGAAATTACTTATGTTTAAATATATTACAAGCGTAGTTCGTTAGGAATCTATGTGGAAATATTGGTGATGAGAACATTTTATTGCCAGATCATTATTGTGACAGGTTATCATATATTTCGCTCGCCGAAATAACATTAGTAGTCCGTAAATGAATTATATGTAACTGGTAATTGAATAATGTCGCGTAAATTATAATGGAGTAAAATGATGGTATATATTTACCTTGCGAGTCCCCGAGCGGTCTGTTCGTCTGTGCGTGCTCCATGTACAGTCCGCCGTAATCTTCCAACTTCCGCTTGCCGTCTCCCCGTACATCATCAACCATGGGAATTCTTCCGTCGTCCGAAATCATTTTTATATTACTATATTTTTGCGTAAAAATCTACTCTTTGATGTAATAATGCTCCGATTTCCGAAAGCAATAATATTTTCAAGTGTCACTTTAGAAAATTTAAAAGAAAATGTATTGCTTATTCAATTAATTATAGTTGTGTGATTAAAGCAAGATTTGAAGCGGGTTCTTAAAGAAGAAATTATCAAATCGTAATATGATTTTCTTGGATAGTTATTTTATAGCACTAACATATAATAAGGTAGGCGGAGTTTCTTGGCCAATAAAAATTACCGATGCTGGGTTATTTAAGAAACATCGCACGCGCCGGAAAATGCCGCAACCCGATTGGTCGAGAGGGCTAGCTATATGGAGACAGTTTCGTTGGCGACGAAGTGAGACTTGCAGAAATACGATAATGGCCCCAATTTGTAACCATTATTTCTCATACATAAATAACCATATTACACCAAGAAAATATCCACAAGTCGGAGACAGAATCCTCACTAAATGTGTTATATGCCCGTATACTATTTTTTTTCAAATTGTTATTTAAATAAATAGAGCAAATACTTCCCTTTTTTATTTTTGTTTTGGGACGAGCCAATTTTGCGAAAATGCATGGAAACAAGTGATTTAAGACTCATGACAAAAGATCAGATCGCAGGTTTTCATATTTATGATTAAAAAAATGTTGTTTTATGCACTTTTTTTAAAGCGTTAGTAACGGTTTAAGCCTTAAATCGTAAATTTTTGAACGTACATATGAAAAACTGCGATCTCATCTTTTGTCAGCAGTCTTATATCACTGATTTTGCGAAATTTACGCAAAAATGGCTCATTCAAAGACACAAAAGTTGTCAAAATGGTAAATCTGTGAGCGTGCAGCTTTAAGGAATAAAAGATCATATTGGGATAGGACTATTTTTGCAGACAAAATCGTTAGATTATACTAATATATATATATATATATATATGTATATATATATATATATATATATATATATATATATATGTGAATTTTGCGTGTAACCATATAAAATCAAACACACACACAGAAGAAAAATAGACATATTAAATATACTTGATATTATTTATTGACGTCTCTTTACTATAATGATTTCATTTAATATGTAGACACGAAATCAACAGCTACCGAAAATGGAAACAACACAAAAAATGTTAATTTCATTCATTCATGTTCTTATTTTTCTCGAATATTTTCTTTATCAATTTGACAAAAAGTTCACAAAAATATACATGCTGGTTGCAATAAATCTCAACTATAATATTATATTTGTCACCGGGGTTATAACATGTCTCTTTACGACAGGTTCCATATTTAGGAAGCTCGAAATGTTGCACAGTTACAAGAAACCCTGCCAGATGGGGGCTAGTATTGTCCGAGGACGACCGAAATCTGGTGTGGACAGCGGACATCTGTGTCCGCCCAACTGACCACGCCGACATTGAGGCCTGGGCGAGAGAGGGGCGGGGCAGTTACCACCTAAAACAATAGAGCGCACCTCAATTACCGTCCAATTAGTCATATTGCGGAGCGGTTATGGACGGTGAGATCACAGGGCGGAATGGGCCTCGGGTAACGAGGGGCTCGTGTGTGACAAACACAACATCGGAGTGCGAGAGAGGACACAGACCGACAAACATTCACTGACATGTGGCGAGATTAGCAACTCCTGCTGAAACTGTCACATGGATATGCCTTATTTCACAGACACTAAATTATAATGCCTTTTTATTTTTGTGACGTCCTAAAGAAATTTACAAAATATTGAATCCATTTCATTACCGTACAACAACAACGATTACTAACAACTTTCTTCCCGGAAATTTGGTATTGCGTACACTAATTCGTCAGTAGAAAACGATATAACAGTCACGTATATTTTCAAGCTTCCAAATGTCTTAAGCGTCTGTCCGGCATGTGTTGGAACTAGAAATATCACATTAGTGATGACTACCCCGGGAGCCGCCTTGATACAGCGCTTTTGATTATATTGAACTGAAAATCATAATTATTATAGATAATTCATTGAAAGTATTTCTTATTTGCCACACGGCGTGTGCAAAACACAACTCTTTAAATGACTAACAAAAAATCTATTATCAATAGTTTCAAGCAGAACATAACTCTAATATACTCGCAAAATTAAATCATAACTACGCTGCACGGTGACACTGTCTACCATATATCAGAACAGTTGCCCCTTAACTGTGAAAGAAGTTTGCTTCACAAATTATGTTTCAATGTTTCCATAAGTGCAGCATTGAAGAGTGGAGACAATAAGGTCGTAGATATAAATATGTGTCGCACTATATTACACCTTATGGTGACAATGTGTACAAATATCAAACAATTCTTCTGTAACTGTTGAAGACTTTACAGACGCATTGGTTGCTGCTCGAGAAAACATACGCCAAGCACTAAAGTGAAAATGGGTATCAACTATCAACTGTATCAATCTTTCTTGGAAGAAGTTAATTCAATAAAATTAGTCAATTATTAAGAGATCAAAAGGGCACACAACTTTTATGCAAAAGTGACACAAGCTGTTTTGGTACTAGTACACTTGATGGTTATCATGTCTACAAAGGTGATCAATGATCCCTCTAAATTCGGGGAAGTAGGTTGCTTCACAAACTCACGTTATAGCAGTGTCAAGTTTAAGTTCAACTTCCGAGGGCACACAAATCTTGTGCCAAATTTAACAAAAAACTGATAAACAATACATGTATTTCACTTCTTGTAGAAATTTAAGTTCAAGCTCAAGGGCACGTAAGTCTTGAACTACTTTGCTAAAACTAACCACAATGCGTTATGCAGTATGACAGCTCATGGTGATTACGAGTTCAAAAGTTGCAGACCGATCCTTCCTAAACTGTGGAAGAATTCCGCCCCACAAATCCCCTTATTCCCATTCCCTACCCTTACATATCCCATTAAATGTAAATTAAATCAAAGGACCATAACTCCAACACGAAGTGGCCACAGCTGACGAAAAATGTGTCTTGCACTTCATGATAACACGGACCTATAAAGCAGGTCCATGATGATGTTTATAGGTCCATGATGATGATTATATGTTCCAAGTTTCAGAACAATACATATTAAAACTGTGGTTACCTTCATCAACCGAACAAAAAGCAAAACATTGACGCATCGAGGCTATATGACTAATAGGGTGACACCTGAACCTTTTTCTTCAAAATTCAAAGAGACTTATAAAGCTATTAAAAAAGAAAAAGCAACACTCTTAGAAGTCTGAGTTTATTTCAGATGTCTTTTGCTAAAAGAACTCATAAGTTGAAACAAGTAATAGAAAGTGATATGCATATATAAAATAAAAGACAAGTAAACAGATTGTTTTGCAAACAAAATGCAACTCAAAATCAAAAATTACAATTTAATTAAGTCTTAAAATTTACCACCATTTCTTAAATGCCTGTGTTCCTTTATGTACGAACACAAAAATCACATTTTTGTTTACATATCAACGAGACAGTCTCCTACAATGGGCAACTAGAAAGCCTGCTTTCTAGGTTAGTAAGAGAATAATCTAACAAATAAATAGATGTATAACAATGAAATGCATGGTTAATATGAGTACAGAATTTACACAACCAATCTGGTATAATGTATCAGCAATATAAATAAGTGTTTGAAGCAGTGCTCATTACAAGTAGTTAAGTGACAACACACTATAAAATGAGAAATAAGTGAAACATATGCTGACATAATTGTGAATGATCTACGGTAAACTGTGAAGAAATTTGATTATGATATTTTTGGTTTTGTACTACATTGTATTTTTTTTAGATTAGTAAATAAGATATCCAATTCGCCAATAAGCCTGGCATTCCATCCTGCCAGTGGCAAGGAAGCTGAATTTGGATGTCTGGTGGCCCATATAGTTTTGGGTATTGCTTGCTGATGACAAGGGGGTAAAATAAATGAACTAGGACACATAACATATCAAATTACTGTAGATTATGTCTTTATTTTAACAAAATTGGACTTGATTGGCCCATTTCACAATTTTTCAACCCCCGGAAAGATTGTTTGTTATATTTCCCCTCAAATTATTTATACATATTCTATAAATATAACCCTTTTTAACAAAAGACCAAATAGTATGGGTAACCAGGATTCCAAAGTTCACATACCGGTAATCATTAATCAGATATCTTACATGAGTGCACCAGTGACAATGGAAAGAAGTCCGTTATATTCTGCTAAGCTAAAAATTCCTTCTCAATTTGTAAGTCACTGGGCGAAAAATTAAGTTAGTAAAATACTAAACAGTCAGTAATGTGTAATGGTAAATGACTAGTCAAACTAAAAATCAGCTAAAAATAAACATTTTTACAAAAGGCACAGGTTTGAGATATAAATCTGGTTGCAGGTTGTGAAAATACTTCCAAGTTTGAGCATTATCACATTAACAATACCAAGGAGAAAACAAAATGAATGTTGGAAACACTTTAGCAACATATGGACATTAAACATATATAAAATACCCATACATGAAGATATATCTATGTATTTATTTCCTGATAGAAAATGCTCAGTCTGGTAGTTTTTCTGTCAAAAAGGGGCGTAACTCAATTATTAATAAAACCAGACTTATTGGCCTATTAAACTGTACATATTTGCATTGTCTCTGGCAACATAATTACAATGTACCAAGTTACAGTAAAATGTCTTGAACAGTCTTTGATTTAAGGCATGCAGACATCGCCGAAGATGACAACATCAAGCCTATGACATTCTTCGATTTTTCTTCTTAAAAAAAACAGGCAAGCTTAAAACAAAACCCTAAACAATGATAACAATTATGCAATAACAATAATATAACTGGCATTGTAGAAGTAAACTGCCTGGCAGATTACAGTGGTATACATTTATCACAAATGTACTATATGTACTAAATGTCCGTTTGATATCACCTTTAAAAAGACTAGCAGTCACATGCAATGTACTATAAAATCCAGGTATAATTATATATATTAGATAACTTAAATGCAACATTACAATTTATATTTTTGCCCAACTTCATTTGACATAAACAATAGAGTATTTAATACATATATGCTAAAAGATAACCTAATTAATTTTATGTTTACTTTTGAAATCATTTCTTGGACTTGAGTGTAAAAAAATATGGAGAAAGGCTGTGTCATGATTGAAGGATGTGTTAGTGTTATTTTAAGTATGTTAAGATAACAAACTACCAACAGCTTAATTTTTGTATATTAACTATAAATATGTACTTAACCTAAGTTCCTAACAGGTAAGTTATCAATTAGATAACATCCATTTGGTTATCATTTTGAAAAAAAACCCATACCTTTTAAACAAATGACTATTTCTTTTAAAAACAACCTTACTACATGTTAAATGTAAAATATGATAAATAAGTGCAGTTTTTATAGTCACCAATGCACATTACAAAAAAGTGAGTAAGTAATAATATTAGTTTGAAAATTACAAAAAAAGGAATGATCGAAATGATGATCAAAAATTTGTATGTAAAAAACACAAAGAAGTAAAAAACACCCTTTGACATCAATTAGTTGGTATTGAAGTTATCACAGTCAAGTCTTGGCATGTACTATTGGTCAAATATACATATAAATTCTAAGAAACACTTTATATACTGGTATAGCATAATAGAACATCGTTGTTGATTTTTAGAAAAACTAAACCTCTTTACATATCTTTTGATTTTTTTTTATGAAAATGCCAGCATTAAAGTAAAAAATTCAATATTTATTTTATGAATTATATCATGTCATTTCCCGCAAGAAACAGTCCTTCTGTTATGCATAGTGCACATCCTGTGCCGTTGTTGTGTAGTGGTAATAGAGGTATCGCAGGCGCATCACAGCGTCATAGATAAGGCGACGAACATTCCGACATCCTGTGGACTGTGTGAGGCTGCACGAGATGTACACGCCAAGGATAAGCAGCACCAGCAGAAGCGTGAAAAACAGCAGCAGTAACACAAACCTTGCACACCGCTCCTCTGATAAACCAATAAAAACAGTTATTATGATAAAATGCAAATAATCAAGTAAACTTTAATTAACCGGTTGAATGCATGGTGTTTAAACAAAATTATGTTCATTTGCTCTGTTTTTAATTAAAAAAAAACAAGTTTACTCTGACAGACTCATAAATTAAATAAAAAAAATTACAAGTCAACTCTGACAGAATCAGAAAAAAATAACAATTATAGAAAGCCTTTTTGTAAAAAAAATGCCTCAAATGGAATTATTCCTAGCTAATGTACATTTTTGCCCTTCTGTTAAAAGATCTGCTAACAACTTCACTACAAGATGCTCTAAATGACTTTCTGTTAAAACACTTTTTCCACTTTGGAACTGCACACCTCATTTCAAATTAAGCAACCTTTTGTATTTTGGAACCAACAAGGTTGAAAATAACTACACTTTCCCTCCAGATTACAGCCAATGTATAAATAAATGAAACAAAACAAATTATGTACTGAGTTGAGTCCAACCTCTGTCATTGGTTGCGTCTGGTGGAATCTGACTCTCATCAAACGTCACTCGCCGTGTCCGCTGATCTGAAAAATAACATAAGAATACCAAATAAACATCTTGTCCCATGCTGGACAATAATGTATATGTATGTGATTTATGCTTTTTTAGTTCTTACAACAGCTGGATTATGACAAAAGCTGACAGTTTATAGAATCATTCCTGCGACTGTTTTCTGGGTCAGAAACCAATATTAATGGGCATATTGAGACACCACGAGAAAGCTCCCCTTGTGAGGACCAAACCAGAATCTCTTTGGTAACAGACCAATCTCAGCCTCTTCTTAAGAAACACTTTTCAAGGCTTTTTGGATGATGCAACAAGTTTTATGCCTGGGAACAGTCTTTCGACACATAAATGTGTGAAACATCATAAAATACCATCGCCAGTGCTCTTCCTCTTGCGGAGGATGGAGGTAGGTTCATTGGTCGGGCTGGGCGGAGCGCTGTCTCCTGATCCAGTTGTCTCCCCTGAAAGGTCTGGTTTCTCCGAAGGATCATATTTCGTCATGGATTCTGAAACATGAAGAAACATCAGTGCTCCAGCCAGGATTTGAAAAGGGCAGGGTGGAGTTTTGAAAAGGGCAAGCTACATGAGTCGTGTAGAGGCGATTGGGGGTGGTGGTGGGAGGGGTCAATCCCTGTCACAAGGTTGTTTTTGTTGTTGTTTTTTTAGGGGGGTGGGGGATGTCTGCCCCTAGAATTTGTTTTGTTTACATACTCAATTTAAATCATTTTTCATGGTTTTCAGACTTATACAAAATGGTGTTGTTTTTTTCTCTAAAATTAGAAGGGTGTGTTTTAATATCAAAATTAAAATTTGTCTTTTTGTCTGTGGTAGTATGATTGTACTTGTTTGGCATCTTCTTTAGTGCAATGTCACATATTTCTCCTAAAAAATATGTTAAATGAAGAAAAAAACAAACACAGTTAAACATTTGAAGCAATCAAATAAATATAAACAAAAAAAGATATATGTTGGGGACGAATCTTAGTTTGGTACGATCGCGATTGGGTACGAATGTTACATTCAGCCTGGCTGTTATTTGTCTTTGGTAAAATAATGTTTAATATGCAGATGTTTTAGAATAAAATGACAATAAAAATCACTTCCCTGGTTTAAAAAAATCACTTATAAAACAGAGCATTGATAAAATAACTCCGAAAAATGTTCTGACAAAATGGCGGTTTGGGCGAATTTTGACAAGATCGTGGACATGGTAAATAAATGCTACATAAAACATCAACATATTTTTGTGGGTAACAAAGAAATTTTCATCATGAATATTTTAGAAATTAACTTTCAAAACTTTTACTGAAAAGATGATGTATTTGTGTCAGCGCCACCTTTCTTATGTTTACAAATCGGCAGTGACCGTCTGCTTCAAATCAACAATTTTTAATTAAAATGGCGAGTATCACCAGTACAATACAATTAACAATTATTTTTAAAGATTTGTGCTTGACAACTCTTTTCACCATCCCTTCACATTTTCTATCGCATTTTATGAACTTTCATGATTGAATGAACGAGTTCTCAATGTATATTCTGATTGGCTGACATTAAATAGCCCCGCCTCCTGCCGATGTTTCCGTAGTTGGCTCTTCCTAATTATTGAATTAGAAGATGACCAATTATGAATACACAGGTCGTCTGCTCACTACACAAATACACACTTAGCTGTCATATGACTTGAACAAGGCACATGGGAAGATGAAAGGGCAGTACGGCATATTTTAAGCAGACAATGGGGGCATGGTGACACCTAGCGGGATCACTATTATCATACGTATTACGTAATTTGTCTAAATTATGACAGCGGATTAAGGGCTGCTGCTCTTTCATAATGATTTCAATAGTAAAAAGGGCACTAACGGAATAATTGGCCCTAATAGAGTATTTGTGAAAAGGGCACTACTCAAAAAAGGGCAGGGCGGTAAAAAAAGGGGCACGGGCGCTGCGCCATTGAAAAACGGGCTAGCTGGAGCACTGAACATGCATAATTTACAAGTTTCTTATCACTTCCTTTCATTGTAATCCACTCAAGGTTTGCGAAACATGATTCATACTGACTACATGTACTCATTATAAGAAACATTTGCAAATAGGTCACACACTTCCTTTGATTTCATGGAAAACTGGAGTAGTTTAATGAATTCCATTAACCTGTTTTAAGTACACATAATTGTAATACTAAACTAATGTAACATTAAAAGTGCTGACTGCATAAACTTGCTGGTGAAATACTGTGACCATAGCACTCAAAGCTGATGCCAATGCCAATGCCATCGTTTGTAATTTTTCAATGTTAATCACATTTGACATTTAAACAAGTATTAAATGACAACTTCTGGGCCTTGCTACAACATACTCATTGTCACTGGTTAAATATGTACTATGCTTGATGTAAACAAGTTTAAATTAAAGATATCAATACTTGAAGGATGCTGACAATGATATCAATAGCACCAAGACCAAGGCAATGATAATACCTCTTCAAAAAACCTTAATTGTTAATATCTAAACATTTGAAACACTATTGCAAGAATAAATATGATGATACCAAATGTGACATAACGAAGATGGGAAATTACCTGTATACTGGACCTTGCCAACCTCAGCATACACGGTGGCGAAAAAGTCAAGGGTCTGCTGTACCACAGGATGGCCGTCCCCGAACACCTTTTGTCGTAGCTTGGTCGCCTTGCCTGCATACTCCAGAGCCAGTTGGGGCCTGTAATATAGAGGCCTGGGGATCCTTAACACACAAAGTCACAGGGGAAACATAATGCTTCACACATCTTGTTCAGTGCTCAAACAAGCCTACCACTTAAACAAAATTGCCAGAATTGGTGGTGTTGCCAAACTCAAAATAACCCATTTTATATGAAATGGGTCACCATGACCTTGGGGTTATTTACTTCTGCTTATTCTCAATATTTCTACAAAAAAGTCACACCAAGTTTGAGGACCATATGATCATCTACTAACTATGACCAAAAGATGACATTTAAAATAGCGATAGAAACTAGTCCACACGCTTGAAAATCTTATTACATACAAAGCTAGTATTCTTAAAACAATTGCTCTTTGTCAGTAACAAAATCTTTTGATAACGAAATCTTGAATATCTTTATTAAATTTTACTCAAAGTCAAAGACAGGAGCAAGTTTTAAACTTAGTTTTATAAAAACTTCCATGACATTGTAAAACAAAAGTGTGTCTTACTCCATATAGATAGCTTGACCATGATAAACATGTATGTGAAGCGAGTTATTTTTTCTTCTGATTTTATTATTATTACGCTACACTATTGTTCCATCTACAAGGTTTTAAAGAGTCATCCTCTCTGTTAAAGACTTTTTTATTTTGTGACATCAAATGCCAATCTGCCCTTGCTGTAGTACATACTGTTTTTCATCCATACAGAGACGGGCAAGCTGCTCGTATTCTGTGGCTCTCAGTGTGTCCATGTTTATTTCCTCCGTACTCGCCTGGCCACTCGCCTCATCTGCAAGGGAGACAACTGGTTAGCAAATCTCACAAATTGGACATTTTGTTTCACCCCTTGTTTTCTATGCTTGGATAAGATGTTATTATGAACATAAGATATTAAAAAAAAAAAAAAAAAACATTTCCCAGTAAAAACAGTATTGCTTTTTTGAATAAAATTGCTCATAATAAAAGCTGTCAAATCTTAAAAATCTGATAAAAAAACACTAACCATTATGTGGACTATATGTACAATCAAGCTTTAAAGCATTATGGCAACTTTTAAATGAAATTTGCATGTAGCATTACTGATATATTTTTTACCAATATGACGCTGCAACTCTGAGTCATCAATGAGGACGCTCTCATAGTACAGTTTCTCTGCCTGAATGAAGCTGATAGCTTTCTCATATTCATCCCTGCTGAAGTAGATGTCACCAATGTTTCTGAGACACTGGGGAAGCAGGGCGAAGCGTGAGTTTTCCTTGAGCCCTACCAGACACTTAAGGTAACACTTAAGGGCCTCTGTCCTGTTCCCATCCTTGTCATACTGCAGGCCCTCCTGGAACAGTTTGGTTCTCTGCTCTTCATCCTCTGGTGGGTCCCCATTTACTTGGTCTGGGTAGAACAATGAAAACACATTATTCACATACATAAAGTTGCCATAGGAAAGTCTATGGCTTTCTAGCACTAGTAAACTGTGTAAACAAGCACTTCCTAGGATATCCATTATAGCATTTGAGGTTTATATCTAGTAACTCCAATTTTAACACCAAAACTAGATTTTACATTGATGTTCACAATGTAATGTTGTATATTTCGAATCAGTGATTGACTGTAGATGTATTTAATTCAGTATTTAAATAAAACCACATCCTTAACCACCAGGTGATAATATCTTCCATTACTGCAGACAGGAAGAAGCCAATTTGCCTTGTGGCAGTCATTATTGACTATTGTTGTCAGTGGCTGATATTAATGTACATTAGATTTATTCACACTTCTTAACAGCTACTTACACTTCAGGGTGTCAGAGATAATTTAATTAGTTGTAAAATAAAATTATTTTTAAACCTATATTTTCATTTTGACTAAAATCAAAAGTTTCAAAAAATAACAAGTACATTCATCCTAATTACCTTTATCCTCTTCCTCCTGACTTTTGTCCTCCTCATCCTGCACATTTTGATCACTTTCAATTGCATCTGCTTTTTCTCCATCTGCTCCTTTGTCTAATCCGGCAACTGTATCAGATTTAGCTGGCTGATCTTTTTCATCAACATCCCTGTTTTTCTCTGTGTCATTAGTACAGGCCTTTGAGGGCGTCTGTATGTCATCAATGTCCTTTACTGTCTCACTAAACTCCTCCCTTGCCTCAGCCCCAGCTACCTGCCTCTCATCACCTTGCACAACACGTTCCTCTATCTTTACACTTACATTTTCCATTTCTAAACAGAGAATTAAAGAAACATTTGCCTCAGTGGTAAATATTATTACAAATCCGAAGCCCTGCAATGATATAATGCTTTTTTGGCATCCTTAAATTCGTCTTTTTATATACGAGGGCTTGTTGGAAAGTTTGGAAGAATTTGGGGGGTATCATTCAAAACAAGTCAAATGTTGAAGACTCTTATGCATGAATGAACTAACAGTGGTCGAAATTAACACAAGCCCACAAGCCCTGCACTGGTAAAATGTCTCTCGGGCTTGCTCAAATTCTGAATTTTATATAGCAGGGCTTGTTAAAAAAATTGATGCCAAGCAATAATATAAGAATTCGGGCTTGTTCATCAAAAAGTCTAATTACAATGACTGAACTAACCAGACCATACAAGCAGAGGTTGGTTGTCATTTTTTTTAAGAAATGATAAAGTAAAACATAATTTAGGAATTTTATTTTCACATCTTGGAAAGAAGTTGGTTTCAAAATTTTAATGTATGGATAAGGCTTAATTAAGGAAACACATTGGTTATAATAAAGAAAATCAGTGCAACGAGAAATTATGTTTTGTACTGTAAAAATTAAAAATAAGCTTTAGGGCCCTTTTTTATGTCTCGGGGCAGGGGTCAATCTGTGCTTGCTTTAAATATTGTGTTAATTAAAATGACAGCAGATACTGTATTTGATTTAATCACTGAAAAGAGCATTGATTTAATATAGTCAACTTAACTTCTCAATCTGATACATTTTTCTGATCTAAAATGTTTCTGTCCCATACTCTACACCAAACAAGTGCTATGACAGGCATGGTCTGTGGTGCTATGTTATTTTTTATTGTATATACATATAAAATGGACAAGACAAGAAAACATACTTTAAAAAATCCAATCCTACCAACATAACATGAAAAGCTGATTATTACACTTCATAATCACAACACTTTATGTACAATGAGATCTTTCGATAATATTGGTGTCCTGTTTGTTGGCAACCGACCAATTTTTATCAAAACAATCACCAATTTAGGAAAACTATAGAACTAAAATTATATAAGCCTATATTTTGTTAGAACAGTAAACCAATAATATCTTAAACATTAAAGACACTTTCTAATGGACATATAACCTTAGACCAACCTCAAAAAAAAATATTTTAACTTTTAGAACTAGGTCAGTCGTCTCGGGCGGCCATGACAGTGGTTAAAACTATACCCGATAGCTCTGCTTTTAGTGAAAACGGAATAAAACAGTCGGTAATACTGTGTCAGCACACGAACAGACTTAAGACAATTTTTACAACGACGAACCCAAGTACTGGTACCCTACGTTACTTTTTGGTAAAAATCTGATTTGGATAAAAGAGAATTCGGTTCCAGTCTAGATCCCAGCGGGATCGAGCTAAGAATACCATCGGATCTAGTCACAATGGTGCTTTCTAAAGGAAACGTGTGTAACATTTTGCAGATTACAAACAAATGATTCAGTTTATAAGTATTTGGTTTTTTAATAAAATGTGCCGCCTTCATAGAACTTTATGCTTACAACCGACAAAAAGTCCTAAAATAAATTACCGTGATGATAAACTGCACGTTCGGACATATACTAATAATTTATAAAAATGTTTATTTTTTATTTTTTTATATCTATCTAATTTTCTTCCATACATATTTCTGTTTAGGATTGTCACTTGTGCGTCATTTTCTCGACGATTTATGTCTATAGGTTCACTCATGTTTCCATTGCAATCATGGATTTCGTCCCGATATATTTCGACTGAATTCATAGACTACTGTATGTCAGTGTTTAAATAGATTAAAATACAAAAATGAATCATCAATTTTTCTTTATTAAATCCATACAAATTCCGTGTTAGGAAAACAACTAACATTACAAGCTAGTTGTAATATGGATACGTCAATGCTGCACGTAATTTTAATAATGGACCATTTCGTAATGACGTCATGTGCGTTACGTCAAATGTAATATTCAAAATGCGCAATACATGGTCTCCCTTGTAAACACGTTCTTACGCAATATTAGTGATATCACCATGCAGTTTCTAGTATTACTTCCTAAAATATCATTTTTTGAATACCCAATTTATTAATAAATGCAAATGTATGTCAGAGGGCCCTAAATCGCGCGATGCGGTTCAAAAGATGCTGTTTGGAACTTACACATTTTATGTTCATACCAAAACCGTACGTTATAAACGAAACACCGACGATCAGCTACCTTGATTTTTGGCCAAAATTGGCATTCAATATACCACGGCGGGTAATCATTGGAGCCATAACATTTTGTTATGTGTTGAAAATGCTCCAACGCGTCTTCCGTTATAATGCCAATGAGTGGAATATGGATGTAAACGGCCATGAGTTGTTCTAAAAGGTAAAAGTTCTGAATAAAATTTAATATCTGATGATAAATCGTCTAGAACTTGCATAACTTTTTAGACGTTAGTGTTGACAACGTAAACATCTGGATTTTCGTGAGAATTGTTCACATACCTTAATAGGTTTACGAATTTTCTTTACATGTGTGTGGCTTTTTTACTGACAAAAGGTTGCCGCGTTACAAATTTTAGAACTTTATTTGTTATACTTGCTGCACTATGCTCGATTTTCTGAACGTTGTGGTGACAATGAATAAGTTGTGGTCCTTATAAATAGTAATTTAGTAGGAAACGAATTGTGAAAAACTGAAGCAATTTCATAACATGAAAATTAACAATTAACTGAATTAATATCAGTTTCGATCTTTTTAAAGTATGACCTACTACCACTATATTTAATACGTGGTGAGTAAAAGGTTTATGAGCTGAAAATGTAGACACAGTCAATTTTCCCCTTGCAGCGGCTCGCAATTACATCAAACAATAATAATAAACATTTAATGTCAAATTTTGAGTTTAAAAATGTGTGTATTTTAATAAATAAAACCTGATTGTTAGTTTCACCAGATTCAGTAGTTGGTGGTGTTTTACTTATGGGATTCTAAATACTGAAATCAACGAGCTATGTTACGGCTCGATCAAGCCCCATACTAGACTGGTACCCTCATTCTTTTTTTCTCTCAAAAAAGTACATCGCAAGGTACCAGTCTACTTCAACGGAATTACTTTTCGTGACGTCCGCGGACGTAAATGACGTCAGAGCCATGTGAGAGTTTTCTAGTGCGTAACAATGTTGTCTGAGATCCTAAAATATATGCATCTGTTTGTGGTTCCGCTACGTCGACGTCGTTCCTTGAATGAATCTGTCCATCTGTGGATTTTTGTTAAACATGCCCGTCTGAAGCAAATGTGTCACGTAATCTTGCGCCATACAAACGGCAATCATCATTCATCATTCAACACTGAAGTTATTGAGCGGAAACCTTTATTATAATAGTTACAGCGATTTTGACCTTGTTCCCACAGATCCAAATTTAATCTAAAGGGAAATATGTACATGCAACACACCGCGTTCAAAAGTATACACTGAAGGTAGCGAGGAAGCCGTTTGTTCTCAGTATATTTTAGTGTCAGCCATGAACCATGGCCCTAAAAACAAACACATTCACACAAAGTAAGTCGCATGAGCTTGTTAAAAAAAAGTGCATCACCATACATTACATCATAGCGAAAACCGATTGCTCGATTTTTAGCAGTTGGCATTGACCCCATAAACACTAAATATGTCACCACAAAGTACGTCTACATGATGATGATTCCTATAGTTATTGAGCGGAAATAAACACCAGTTTGACAGTCGTCCCAAAACGAAATCCTCATTATTATAACCCATGTTCGTTGAAAAGCTGGTTAACATCAACAACAACGAAAATAACCAACACAAAACAGATTTTAAAGAGCGTATGCGAAAACAATGACAACATAGCAAACAACATCGAATTAAGGCGAACTCTAGATATTACACACTTATAAGAATGAATGAAAAAAAGAAGTTCATAAATGGAATATTATGTTCAGCAGTCTACGTCACTATCGTCTAACACCTTGGTTTCATATACAGATTCCCATTTCCTTCGGTTATTCCTGTAGACGCGAGTGCTGCGGACAAACACCCTCTCGGTAGTCGGGGGTAGCCTGAAAAATTGTGTTTGTGTGTGTATTTTTTAAATTATTTTGTGCGCTAAAACCAGTGTGTGTATACCACGTGATAAATTGCGTCTTAAAGGCTACGTCGGAAGACAATATTTTTCTTCGAATGAAGACTTTAAAGAAAGATAACTTCACTATTTCTTCACCATTTTGAATGAAACATAGCGCAGTCGATGCCGCTTACGGAACCCCGCCTTCGGTCTTTTACCAGAGTTTGATTGAGCGTTTAGTTTCTTAAAACACTTCGACAAACATTTTCACAATACGGCCGCCTGACGCTTTCAAAACATTTTTTTGGAAACAGGTTTGTCTAAGTGTTTGATTAAACTAATCACCTTATCAAACTTCGGTAATAACAGAAGGCGGGGCTCTTTAAGCGGCATAGACTGCCCTTTGTTTCATTTAAAATGGTGTAGTAAAAGAAAAAAAATATCTTTGATTTAAGTCTTCATGTTGCATTCCGACGTAGCTTATATAGAGGGTATTTGTTTATTTCAGTGTAAGATCGTATTTTATTTCACGAGTGTCATAGAAAAACATATTTTTGAAAATATAGTTTTTCTATGATCACGAGTGGAATAAAATACGATCTTACACTGAAATAAACAAATGTTCTGTTTATTTTATGCTTATTTTCCTATTTTTATAAAATTTTAATTTATTTTCTTAATGACCCTCTTTTTGAAAAGGGTGTTATTTTCGCCTCTAACCGTGGGGCGCCCCTCATGCAAAATTATAGCCGTCAATTTTTCTATTTCCGGTTTGTTGTTCTCTGATATTCTGTTTTATAGTTTATTATTCGCTCGTTTTATAGCGCAATGATTTTATGAACAGTGATCGATGAAGTTTCATAATTGCATCCATGTTCCAAATATAACGAAAACAGTTTTATTTTAAGCAAGGTATGAATACATAACCAAATTACTACGCCGTCATTTATTGAACGGAAATTTGAAAGGTCGAATGTGTTGGCAAATCAATTGCGGACAATCATTGGATATAAAACATTTTCTTAGTTTCAGAGTGTGTTTCATGATACATGGATATTCAGCCATCTTATTGTCAGAGACCAGTCTGTTTTGCTTGAAGAGAGGTCGATTTTCAGGTAATGATCAGGACCGCGCTAGTTTGTTGACAAATTTTGAGGCGTGGGTGGGGTAAAAAAATCAAATCGATATTTTCACTGTTTTTATTCACTGATAAAACTCCATATTTCATCGAAAAGCATGAAAGAAATGACGTTAGTTATCACGTGATATACACACACTGAATACGTTTTCGCAAATAAGGAATGATTTTCGATGCTCCAGGTAATGTCTGAATTTAACGAATGCATTAAATTTATTTCAAAACTGCTATAATCCCTTTTCTTAGTTGCATGTTCGAGTACTTACATTTCTTACCCTGCATGGAAGCAGACAAAGTTCATTTTCTCAGAACATGATGCAATCGCCCATTTGAAGTCATTTTCCAGCGACATGTAGACGCAGTTCTTGGTGTTGTCCTCATTTGTGTGGCTGCTGGAAGCCCAGTTGTTGTAAACAAGCGCTTGTGTGTCGCTCATTGTTTTCCATTCACTCGGATTCAGGAGGTCGGTGATGTCAAGCCAGTACTTGCCAGGATGAATCGCATCTGCGCATCGAAAATATTGATATACATGTATATTCAAATGAAAAGCTTGAACTTTATTGAATTACATGCTAGTATAAAGATGTCAAATAGTTATTGATAAACTCTCGTGAGCCTACTGACAACTCCGTGTACGAGTTTTTGTGCATCTGAGATAAACCACAGGCATTTTACTATTTGCATTTTCCTAAAATGTCGGTTAAAGGTGAACTGAACCGTAATTTCTATTTCTTAATTTTATCACTTGTCTTTTCTTAACGCATTACATATTTAGATCAGTATCTTATTTATATGTATCTAAGGCATAGACTATTTTCAGATGTATTGTTTATTTCGTATTATATTTGAACTCTCACAACCTGAGTTCATTTATGGGACAAAAAACACTAACAGCGTATTGGATAAAATAGGGTCTGGTACATTTACCACCTGCCAATTTTTTTATATGATTACATTAAAAGACGTGTAACAAGTAAAGTCCCATGATGTTGAAAGTCCAAAACCAGGTCTACATAAGCCCGAAGCTTCTTGCCTGTCTGTCTTTCCATGACTGATATCAAACTATACTATAAACTGATATTAATCAACATTTTAGACACATACAAGGAGCCAGATGCCAGTGAAATAAACGTGTTGATATTTAAAGGTGAGTATGGAATACTACCATGTTTAATGTCATTTGTTTAAGAGCAGACATAATACGTACAACTATAAAATGCCACCTAGGCTGTTGAAAGATTTTCGACATAGCTCATATCTGGTTTAAACAAATAGTCGTGGGATGGACATGCGCAGTGTATTTAAAGACGTCCTCGTTGTTGTTGTTATATAGGTATGTTGTTGTTATATAGGTATGTTGTTGTTATGTAGGTATGTTTACCATTTTAATTCTTTCGAGTCTCACATAACCAAACATCGTGGTGCTTACCTTTTGACCTCCTGAGAGCGCCCTCTGCCGTTGCCTGACTTGCACTCGATGTTGGAGACAAAAGAACGCCCCCTAGCACGGTGCAGTACGACTGAACGTAAAAAGAAATCGGAATTATCCGCAAAGCTCTATAACGTGTAATGTTCAACCAATATTTTTCTTTCTGTTGAAAAGAGACACACAGTATTTAGAACCAGAGTTGCGGGCCTTGCTACATATGCGCGCAATGCATCTTGCAATATATGTATTAAGTTTCAGGTAAATATTTTCGAACACAATTTAGTTATGGCGATGGTTAAAGTATTGGCACGACGCCGACGACGCAGACGATACCAACGCTATCACAATTTCTCGTTGTTGTGTCTGTACAAATAACAAGCTGTAAAGCTACTAAGTTTTCTACGAAAGAAATGCATACATGACATTGTATGTACTTTGAAGAACGTCTATGAAATATTCATAAAATGACATTTTTCACGTTACCTTGGAGTCAATCCAAGTGACGTTAAGGCCAACGGTTCTGAAGCAGCCGAACGAGTGGCGGCAGTAACCGTCCGGACATACGCTCTCACCTGGTGGGAAAACAGTTAAAGACATGCATTAAAATAATGTTGATATACCTTCACAATGCTGTCAGCGAGAAAAAATAGAAACATAAGAAATAAACCGAATAAAGAATGACTTTGCATTTTGATATCGACTGATATAAAACAGAACAAAAGAGAAAATGCATTTAAAGGCAAAGACTGTATTTTGACACCTGTATTTGTTTATATTTACGAATAGAGAAATAAATTACAAATTGCATTAGGCTTTGAACACTTTTTATTAAAGTGACATTCTTATTCAAAATCAATACATAACACAAGTATAACAAACATACATTTTGAGTGATAAACCTTTATCTGCTTACTAAATAATGCATTTATGGAAAATATTAATTACTGATAACAAGATTGTAACCGTGTATTTAATTGCTAATAACGCAAAAATATCACAGTGATTTGGTGGGAATGAGCTCCTGCTTTGGTGTCATTTGACCTTTACAAAATTTAGTGACATTAAACGTAAAATTCATCAAAGGGGTCACTCCTACCAACTATATATCATAAAATAACTATGAATTGCTGCACCTTAACAAGTCAGAAAATCCTCTATTTAGGCATTTCGAGATTTTCTGACTTTGTTAAAGTGCAGCTCATTCCAACCAAATCACTGTGAAAAATATTAAATGATTGGTGAAAGCTAAAGTATTTACTGCGATCCACTATAATAGTGCCATAACGTAGAAATGCCGTGCTTTATGCTCATTTCTTTCATATTAAACTCGGTATCCTTCATAAGAATCATTGTTTTCCACATTTATTCATCCTTTTTGGAATATTTAAACAAAAGTTTTAATTGTGGTAAATCTTACGTGGGAATAAGAGTGCATCTTTAACTTTCTGATCTTTTATAGCGAAACAGGTCGACATCAAGGAGAACTTTGGTCAGACGTTTGTTCAAGTAACCTATAGATCATAAACATTTCATAACTAGTTCGATGCTTTTTACATTTTTTTCTAAAATTAAGAATCATATTTAGGTGGCTCATAAAACTTCATTCATTTATCAGTCATCTGTTACTATTGGCTAGTGGATATGGTACCCGCATGCAGATCGAAACTACCAAGGTTTGATCCCTGCTGCTTGCGCATCATTTTTAAAATTACTATTTAAAAACAAAAAATAAGTGAAATTTTCACATTAATCCAATGTAACATTGATATGGTTTTTTTAGATATATTTTATATTTCATTATATCTTTATTGCAGCAATGGAGTTTTTATATTGATATGCATTTGTCTTATCAATTTTACGTACCTGAACCAATAAATAGTCCTAAGAAAATAAAAAAGAAGCGATGCAACATTTTCCTTTTGTCTGATTTGCAAGCAAATAAAAAAAACACATATAGATTCACTTAACATGAAAGAGAAGTCATAGCAAGCTTCGCCGAGTTCCTCCTCGTCAGTGATATTTTACTGAGAGGAACGGTTCAACTGAAATGTTAGAAAAAAATGAGTCACGTGACCCGTTCCTTATTAACATATGTAGATATGTGTGCGTGATAAAACGCAGACTTATACATTCATATATACAACATTATACACTCTAGCATCTTATCAATTTCCAGCATCTGCGTTGATTCAGTATGTTAACACATTGGTAATTAAACGGTTAAAATCAGTAATTTCAAAAGACGATTGACATGTCATATGCGTGTTATCGTATTTATAAGTTTTTTTTTTATAATTCATTGCACTTAGGCTTTTACAAATTCTTTTTCTTTTTTATGCTTTGTGCAATTTAGATTTAATAGTAAATAGTTGTATAAACTAACATATTATTTGATGTTTTGTTTTGACCTTAAAACATGTGCTATGAAGTGGATTTGTTATTTGTGCCATGGTATTTGTTAATATTTTTTATTTTACAACTTTTATGCTTATAATAATAAACCTTAAAAACCTTGATATCGGGCTTATGCCGACTTAATGGGTTAGGTAAAGCAAAACTAACATTATCTATTATTTGTCTATCTAAATTTTAAAATGCTGCCTTCCTAGTCTTTATACTGTTCGTAAATATGTTCTGAAACTGATTATAACACTCTCATATCCAAGTGATCTGAATTATGAATGGAACAATCTGATAATGAATTATTGAATCAAAGATGTGTAGTGTGGGTTTGCAAAGACGAAACCACTCAACTTCGGAGTTCGAATATTTATTTACGTTGTCGAATGAAACCTAAAACATATAATAAAACATATAAAAAGAATATGCTAACATAATCATATTATTAATAACACAAAATACAAAGACAATGGACAGTGATCGGTAAATATATCAAGGGTGACTTCGCGGTTAAATACATAAAACATTCTAAGAACTATGAGTAATAAACTTACCAGGCACGTCTAAATAATAATTATATATGAAAGAATATTTCAGCTCAAAGATAAGAGCGAATATTAAATAAATAGTAACAACTGTAACGTGCCGGCTGTATGTTCAATCGGTGTCGTAGAGCCTATATGGATCGCTCTTATATAAATTTTCCTCAGGCTACTTTGCCTTATGATTAAAACAAATGATTCGAAAAATGATTGGTGAGTTAAAACATAATCAACCAAATAATCAGAGTTCAAAGATTATGCATTGGTTTATATAAAGTTCAGTCACTTTAATGATGAATGGCTTTCTCTTACGGGAGCTTGTTTATTGGCGATGCAAAATACCTTAACCTTTGTCGGCGCGCAGATCGCAATGCTCTGTGGCCAACGCAGTTGTCAGGTATGAGGCTTATTAGAGTTTCTAGCCACCAGCTCCGTTCACCAGACTAGATCGCAATGCTCTATGTATCTGGCTACTTGAACTGGAACGCTAGATAACCCTATAGAAGTCAAGTTCCTGGTGTGTTTTTTTTATCCCACAGATCGCAATGCTCTGTGTTCAATAATAAACAACCAGAAGGTCAAGACTCTAATTATTTGCCTTCAAAAGACTATTTCCGGTTTACTGTTTGAAGTTACCTCGACGGCGGTCAAACACAGAATGAATCTTTTAGCTAAGCGACGCACTTATATACTCACCGGGCGGACGAGTTCATTATTAAGATGGGTAAAATGGGTATATTCCACTTTGCGAAAACATGAAGGGAGACAGCTTTATTTTTACTTATACTCTTTATGAAAACAACTCCCGGTTAATTAATAATGCTTAACATGATTTCTTTAATTATTATTGTCGCTAATAAAATAGTTGTATGGAATAAATAAGTCTAAAATGTAAAACTAACCTTTGAAATACACCGCCAGACATTTAACTTTGTAAGCGCAAATGGCTAATTTATAACAAAGGGCGGTAATCGTGCAACTATGCGGTTACACTACATTACCCACGCCTCCGAGTTCATGCGTCCCTGCATGACTTATAAAAAAATGACCAAAAATGCAATTTTTAATAAAACAAGTTTGTAACCACAAACAACACAATACAATATGCAATTTCAAAAATGCCAATAAAGTTCAACAATTTCTTAAAAAAATGTTTCGTAAATGTTAATGCCACAAATTCACAGTAATTTCAACACTCAAAAGATACAAACATTTTCACAACTTAACTATCTCATTTAAACAAATGTTATTCTGGTTCAGTTTCTACTTGTGTCCCCAAGTCAAATGAACATAGAATGACTGACTGTCCTTCTGATCCTGCCCACAAATGTTGCATCTCAAAGGTGTATTTATATTGTGACAACCAGCATGAGCGCAATACATGACGTAGTCCCGATACTGCATGCCACAATATTTGCAAACAAATTGCTTATTCTGATATATGTGTTCGTCTGGCTCATCATTTTCCGTCTGCATCTCCTGATCCCTTGATTCTTTCTTGATCATTACCAGATCTGTCTGTAATTCAGTCACAGACGTTCTCGGCTGAAAACAGAACTTCTTTAGCGTAGAGTTGGCAGGTACGTCGTTGCACTTCCTCTTGGAAGCAAACACTGGCTGGAACGTTTGTTTCCCGAAGATTCTGCCCTTGAAGATAACGTTGGTCTTCTCTATCTTCTGAATGTTCGACTTCCCTTTCTTCGCTACAAACTTCACCATTTCAATGCCCTTACTATTTTCCGCTGTAGGCACACTTGCTTTCTGCTTCTCAATACCGACTGCTGTCTCTTCCAGTGTGCTCTTTGGCTCTTTTTCGTCCTCCATGAACACATTTGGTTTACTTTCTAGCGACCGATCTGTTTCCCATTGAACTTCACTATCCTTCCCACGATGTACTTTTCGCACGTGTTTTAGCATGTATGCTCTTCTCTTGAACACTTTTGTACAACTCTCACAGGTTCTTCCGGCCCTTTTTATCCATCCCATGTCCTTATCCCTTTTCTCAGTTGTCTTAGTTTTCGCCGTTGTCCAACTGAATATCGACAGAACATAATCTTTAGTCCATAAAGGCTCTTTTCTGTTACATGTACGCTCACCCGTATTCGCATGGGATTGAGAAGCTTTTAGTTTGGAACAATTCCTTCTCAAATGGTACTTTGACCCACATTCAAAACATCTTCTTTCATTGTTCCTGTTAGGACCCCGGTTTTGGTACTGGTTGTTTCCTCTATAGCCGTTATTCGTCTGAGGCTGTGGTGGTGAATGCCTTTCTTTTGATAACTTATCAATAGTGCATTGCATTTCCTGCATTTTCTTCATAAGTTCCTTTACATCGGAAGTATTTTGTGAACTTTCGTTTGCGGCTAGGCTAACAACACCCTGGCCCTTTTTTTCAGCCCTGTAGAAAGCCTCAAGCTCTACAGCATGACGTACTGCGTCATTCAAATTCACAGGCCTAGCCTGTTTAATCTTCAATCGCATATCCGAATTCACCAGAGCATCCACAAACTGCTCTTTTGCCAATGTCTCGCGCACATCTACAGGTGCGCTTGGATATGCAAGGTTGGTCAGGCGACGAATATCTTGCCCTAACTCAGTAATCGACTCTGTAGCTCTCTGTCGCCTGTCTCTCAACTGAACTCTATATAGTTCAGTCTGGTTCGGAGGAGCGAACCTCTCCTCAAGGGCTTGAACTAAATCCGTGTAATTAGTTGTTTTCGTGGCCAAATTGCCATAAACACCTTGTGCCTGTCCTCGCAATGACACTGACAAATAAAGACCCTTTTGGGTATCATCCCAGTCATTTAACATAGCACAAGCTTCAAAATGTGCCTTATAATCAGTCCAGGCACCATTTCCATCAAACGTAGCCGGCTTCATTACGGTACGTTTGTCACTACCTGCTGAGCCTCCAGCCCTTAATGGCTTACTTGTCTGGCTCTGACAAGTCTCAATTGCTTGTGGTTTCAGACCACCACAAACAGTACCGATCCCAGCTTCATCGGTCCCAGGCTCACTTTTTAACCGTCGCCTCTCCGTGACAAAATCGGTCCTAGCAGGTGTTTGTATGCCTACATCACATCGCGTGTGAACCCCTGGCTTAGGCGTGGAAGTCACAAGTCTGCTACTGGATAAATCCAAGTCTCGTTGTGCCATCGCTATTTCTTTCTCTAGTTGTAGAATGTGCACCTCCCGCTTTAAATGTTCGATTTCTCTGGCCATCATCTCTAACTCTTCATATAGGTCTGGCTGTGATGACGTTCGATCCATATTTAATGTAGCCCCACGTTGGGAGCCAAATTTTGTAACGTGCCGGCTGTATGTTCAATCGGTGTCGTAGAGCCTATATGGATCGCTCTTATATAAATTTTCCTCAGGCTACTTTGCCTTATGATTAAAACAAATGATTCGAAAAATGATTGGTGAGTTAAAACATAATCAACCAAATAATCAGAGTTCAAAGATTATGCATTGGTTTATATAAAGTTCAGTCACTTTAATGATGAATGGCTTTCTCTTACGGGAGCTTGTTTATTGGCGATGCAAAATACCTTAACCTTTGTCGGCGCGCAGATCGCAATGCTCTGTGGCCAACGCAGTTGTCAGGTATGAGGCTTATTAGAGTTTCTAGCCACCAGCTCCGTTCACCAGACTAGATCGCAATGCTCTATGTATCTGGCTACTTGAACTGGAACGCTAGATAACCCTATAGAAGTCAAGTTCCTGGTGTGTTTTTTTTTTATCCCACAGATCGCAATGCTCTGTGTTCAATAATAAACAACCAGAAGGTCAAGACTCTAATTATTTGCCTTCAAAAGACTATTTCCGGTTTACTGTTTGAAGTTACCTCGACGGCGGTCAAACACAGAATGAAACTTTCAGCTGAGCGACGCACTTATATACTCACCGGGCGGACGAGTTCATTATTAAGATGGGTAAAATGGGTATATTCCACTTTGCGAAAACATGAAGGGAGACAGCTTTATTTTTACTTATACTCTTTATGAAAACAACTCCCGGTTAATTAATAATGCTTAACATGATTTCTTTAATTATTATTGTCGCTAATAAAATAGTTGTATGGAATAAATAAGTCTAAAATGTAAAACTAACCTTTGAAATACACCGCCAGACATTTAACTTTGTAAGCGCAAATGGCTAATTTATAACAAAGGGCGGTAATCGTGCAACTATGCGGTTACACTACACAACTGTTACAATTGCAATCTTGACTTGCGTCGATGATGATTCAGAACGGAATGATATAAATAAGGGCGTGTGCAATGAAGCGGGAAAAGGGGGAAAAGGCATTATGAACCAATCAATCACTCTATAAATTTAGACAAACTCGCATAACCAGTATTCACGCTCTGACGCACTCGGACATAGACGGACATTGACGGACATAGACGGACAGTAACGCACAGAGGACAATTACCACGTAGCATTACACTAAACACGACGATACACAAACAATACAAAACAATATACGATATAGAACCATACCAAACACACAAATTGATAAAATACTGAAATATGCACCTTGCTACAGATGGATTTTGTAAATTATAATTATCAAGATGAGTATTTCTGCTTATACGGTAAAGTCTGTTCCGTATTAAACTGTATTGAAGAAACATGTCAGGCACCTTTTCACATTTTGGAATAAACAGGTTTGTTTGAGACAGAGTTAGAGCACTTTAATCTGACTATGCTTATCAATAAGATATGATTGCTACTTGCCTTTTGTAAATTTGATCGTATTTGGTGAATATGTTCGCAATATTGAGCGATATATGTTTGTCAGATGTGGAATGAATGCAAATTGTGTACGGATAATATTTTCTCCCTTTGTTATGTTTTCGATCCACAAATATGCTATTGTATCATATAGTTCCAGTCTTTATTTCTATATATCTTCCCTTTTGGCGACAATATTTGTCAATAATCAACATAATACCAAACAACTGTGGATGGCATATCACTTTACAATGCCCCTCATTATATCCGAGCTCTATTGTAATTGTTTGTAGGTGTATTCTATATCGTATCATTTTTTGTGTCACTGCTTGTATCGTTTCACTTTTTATCCCATCTCAATCTCCAACTGCTGCAGCTGCTGCGCTACTGCTGCTGATGGTGATCGCCAATTAACTATATGCGGAAACAAGGCACGGGTCCTTCGTCGTTAACGTGACTCTTTGTTGGACATATCATCGTGAGCTATATGCGTTTATATAGTGCCCTGCATACAGCCCACACGGAAAGTAGTCTACACCAACAAGTACTTGCACCATGTCGTGATTCTCGACCATCCTATGGTCATATTATAATAGAGAACTGTGCTTTATATAACCTTTTTCCAAGGTAAAAACATATAGATTAATACAAGAATATCGTATATAGTACATATAATAACAAAAGTTCATACCGAACAAACGGAAATATTTTCCGAATTAAGTAATAACAACACGTGTACAAAGACTCACGTAGTAACAAACATGAAGAATTCAGCTATAATATAAAAAAAAATCAAGATTACAGATTTCCTTTAACAATTGAGGTCAGTATTGTCTAAGACTCGTGTTATGTCCACCCCATCCCGACCCCCATCCCCCTCGGTCTTCCCTCGTGGTTGTTTCATACACAGCTTCCGATTCTCTCCGGTACACGCGCGTGGTTCCGAGGAACACACTCTCGGCTGTTGGGGGTAACCTGTTCAGTGAAAATGAAAATATAAATTATACATGCGAATGAAGCATTTTGAAGCTAAAGCATGACTTGACTTATAATTCCAATAATTCCAACAAATGACAATAAATGAAATTTGCGTAACTATATATAATCATTTAGATTTTTAACAGAAGCAGTATAAGGATAACGGTTTTGACAATATGAGTTTAAAGATTTTTTTCGAAATATTTTCTATGTTTCGCCCTGGTTAACTTCTTAACTAAAACATTAGCGCCAACGCTCGTCTGTTGTATTTTTACAACGCTCGGTTTAATGGCACTGGGTAAACGCCAAGGACATAACACAAAAACAAAAAAATCACAAACATGGAAGAACAGCACAAAGCTCCACAAACAGCACAGTGCATACATACTATATATAAAAAAAACTAGGTCTGTTTATCAAGGATTGTTAGGTATCGCCTTGGAACGGTCAGTAAAATGTAAATTAACTGGGGGTTTAAACCACTTTACGTGCACAAACCTCACTCTTATCCCAACAATCCTAAATATAGAAAAGTGGTCTTAACCTTTAAAGTAGATTTCCTCAGACTTATGAAATTGAAAGATAGTCCTTTTCATTTGTATGAGGCGACTTGAAAAAATTATGAAAATTATTGTAATAATCACACAAAAAAAAAACAAATACATATTAAATATTGCATTCATGAAGAACAAAATGAATAATTTTGCAGTTTGTTATTTACAAAAATGTTGTACAATATCGTGAACAACTAAAGCTAGTTTAACAGTACTGTATGTGAGGATATCTTTAGCGGTGATTTTATAGATTCATGTCTCTTATTTTTAAAACTTTAGTATCAAAAGCTCATCTAATAACAGAGGTTTATTATTTGAATTAAGTTATGATATAAAACCTTTCATACTCGGATTTCTGATATAATATATTGGGATATAATTAAAACACATCGTTTAAAATACATGGGGTGCATTTCCTATCTTGATTATGAATATTGTAATGTCTTCCAATTTCAATATATCTAAATTATAGGAGGTCAATCTGAGTTCAGCTATAATATTTATATAGTTGAAATTTTCCAGTAAAACAATGTGAGTTGACAATTTGAACGTTTCCTTTAATTACTTATACAAATACAAGGATGAATAAGTCTCCATAGTAGCACGCCAACCTTTTATATACAAATCTCGTTATCTGTTGCCTGTCTCTGAGCATGGGGACTAAGGAGTGCTAAAACAAACAAAATGTGTCTCCATTGTAACTGATTGCTAATCACTTACATTTCTTACCCTGCATGGAAGCAGACAAAGTTCATTTTCTCAGAACATGATGCAATCTTCCATTTGAAGTCATTTTCCAGTGACATGTAGACGCAATTCTTGGTGTTGTCCTCATTTGCGTGACTGCTGGAAGCCCAGTTGTAGTAAACAAGCGCTTGCTTGTCGCTCATTGTTTTCCATTCACTCGGATTCAGGAGATCGGTTATGTCAAGCCAGTACTTGCCGGAATGAAGCGCATCTATGCATGGAAAAAATATACATTGAAAGGCAACGCTTGAACTAAAATGAATTATATGCTAGTTTAAAGAAGTTAACCACTTATAGAAGATATATCACCATCTGACAACTTCTTGTTCGAGTTGTTGTGCACCGAAGATAAACGTGTTAATATCTGAAGTTGGTATTCAAAACCGGGTTTGGTTGAATACCATGTTTAATGTTAACTATCTTAGAGCATATAAACGCGAAACTATGAATTGCCCTTTTGAATGGTAGCTTTTGCATGTCTGAATTGCACTCATTTATATACCACGATAAGGCTCAAGACCACAGTTATCTGCCCCCCGTTGACCAAGATCCGGATGTGAATACAGAAACAAAGAGTGCTTGTGTTCAAGTATCAATATTTTATTAAAATTGAATGAAAAAGAAGCAAAAAATGTTCGTTTTGCAGAGAACTTGACTGAATTTGACACTCTATTGCTGAAATTGATAGTTTTCAATGTAAATATTGGAAAAATCATAGCTTGTGGAAGTCTGAAAATTAGTTGTTTGTAGCCGATTGACTCCCTGGCGGAGGGGTTATGTATTTGAACTCAATTTTGACAGTCGGGTCAATGGTCAACATGGTGTTTTCTTGTGATTATATTTTGTGTCTTGAATTGTTCTAGAGATGCCATGTCCTTGTTTTTCAATTGGGGTGTGTATAAAGTCAAAAGCCAGGTTAGTGTCTATATGAAACATATAGTAAAAATAACTGTGGTCTCACGCCATAAACAAGCTCTTGTTAGCTAAATCGTCCTTTGGCATTACATGAATTGTGTACCTTGATTGCCTAAGTATATAGTGACGCCTCGTTGTTTTTATCTACATCAGTATTTTATCATAATCATTCCCACAGTTAATGCAGTTTTATTCATTTTCTAAAGAAGCTCAAAATACCAAATTATGTGATGCCTACCTTTCGACCTCCTGAGAGCACCCTCTGCCGTTGCCTGACTTGCACTCGATGTTGGAGACAAAAGGACGCCCCCAAGCACGGTACAGTACGACTGAACGTAAATGGAAATCGAAATTATCTCCAGAGCTCTACATCCCTTTTTGATTTAACCAATAGAAATATATATGAGCACTGGAAGCGGGTGCCTACTCTCTTTTTCTTTCAGTCCAAAAGGAGCACAATACCTTAAATTTATTTCTTTAAAAAAACAGACAAGCTGAAAAGCCACTAACATTTGCAGAAAAAGTATGAATGAACGACAATGTATGTGCATTGTATATCTATAAAATATTCAAGAAATTACCCTTGATTACCTTGGCGTCAATCCAAGTGACGTTAAGGCCAACGGTTCTGAAGCAGCCGTCCGAGTGGCGGCAGTAACCGTCCGGACATACACTCGCACCTTTCAGGAAAAAGTGAAAGGCAAGTTTGTTTGTTTTTAAAAAGTTGGTCTCCCTTCACAAGGCATGTATATTAAAGTGTCGAATAGACAAAATAATCATGAAACTAAACTGAAAAAGAATGACTTTGCATTTTCATATCGACTGATATAAAATAGAACAAAAGAGAAAATTATATATTTAATATTATAATAACGAATAAAGAAATTAATAACAAATTGCATTAGGCTTTGAACCCTTTTAATTAATTTCTGATTTAAAGCGAAAAAAGGTGATCTGTGGTCAAGTTTGTTCAAGTAACCTACAGAACATAAACATTTCATTACAATGATTTTACATTTTTTTCTCTCAAAAATTACGAATCGTGTTTATCTTCACGAAACACCATCCAGTTTGTTACTGTGGTCTAGTGGATATGGTCCACGCCTGCAGATCGAAGGACCAAGGTTGAAACCTGCTTCTGGCGCAACATTTTCTTTTTGTAAATTATTAATATTAGGACCTTTTATATTTATATACATTGTCTTATTAAGTCTACGTACCTGAAGCAATAAATACTCCTAAGATAATAACGAAGAAGTTATGCAACATTTTTCCAAAGTAGGTTCACTAAACATGAAAGAGAAGATACGACTATCTTCTCCGACTTCCTCCTCGTCCGTGACATTTCATTGGAACGGGTCTACTGAAATGTCAGAATTTAAAAAGAGCAGATCACGTGATCCGTTCATTGTAAACACGTAGCCATGTGTGCATGTAAAGATTAAATGCAAACTTATACATGTTGTGTACAAACTAATAATACTACGGGTTCTTATCAATCTTCACCGACTAAGATTATTTAGTATGTTATAATAAATAGTTATTTAAAAGTGACAATACATGTAATTAGTTTTAAATGACGCTTGATATAGACATGTTATTGGTGTGTTTTTTTCACTTTTTACTAGCTGAAACAACGCTGACAACGGTTTTTGTCTAAGATCTTAAGGCAATTTTAGGTGCTGTCCTAAGTTTTATTCCTGCTGGAGGTCAACGCTGAAATGCAACGCTTGAATGTGTACATGCTAGATGATAGAATTAAAATTGGGTGCGATCATACAGTATGAGCACACGAAGAATTTGCGACAAATCCTTAATTAAAACACATTCGTAATTATTGTTGGCGAACACAATGCATTTTTAGGAATGTGTCGGATTAAAAAAAAATAATAAAAAAATATATATATATAAAAATAAGACATTAACTGAAAAAGTGCATTTTATAGTCGACTGAAACAAAAAGTAAGAAAGAGAAATTTATTGAATGTTGATATACTTTGTCTTATTAATTCTGAAAGTAATACGTACATGAAGCAATAAATTCTCATATAAAGAAAAGAAGACGATTGGTATAGTAACGGTAAATGACGCTTGATATGTAACTGTGTATTGTTCCTTTGATTATTTATAATCAAAACCATAAGAAACATTATTTTTTACCGAAACTAGAGTATCTAACAAATACCAAGATAGATTATTGAGAATATTCCAGTTAAGATTTAAAATAGCATTTGAAAATAAGGAAAACGAAAGCCATATAAGGCGCATTCTATACTGCAGATGCTGCATTATTTTCCGTCGATAGTAAATTAGCAATTCAAAATATAAATCAGCTAAGATATTTTCAAAGTCGGACTTGATATGCAATTAGATAAATGAAATAATACATCCTAGGAAAAACAGTAAAGCAGAATTTTATATTATTGATATGAAACAAAAACAACAGCAAATAAGTTTTTTTATGAAAAATCGTAAACACAATATTGAACTCTACGCCTGATTACAAACTTGTCACTACATTTTTTAGGTTAAATAGATACTCGTATATGTATCAACATACAAAGTAAGGATACTGATTGATAACTTTGATAAGATATAAGGCACCCGGATTAGATGACATAAGTCCCTAAGGAAAGCTCTTTGTGGAACATAGTATTACGCCTATTACTTCAGTTATAAATTATCAAGATAATCTAACGATAGCATACTAATTACATAAGCTAGAGTTATGGGGTTTCCAATACATGTACCAATTATCAACATTCATTTGTATATCTTGAGCATATTTATCATGAATATTTTAGTATAACTAACGCTAAACATTTATCTTGCCGACGACAACGACACCTCAACTATGAAAAGGCAGAGTATGGAAACTGCATACCATGTACCATACCCTGGTTCGATTATCGGCCTGGGCACATGCAAATTTCGTTTGTGGTCACCAAGACGGACACGCATTTTTTTCCTGGTACTCCTGTTTCCTCTACAGCACAGGACCACACTCTCACGTAATATCGTGCCAACGAGAGTGATTAATATAATGTTGTAATAGCTTGTTTGTCTTTGAACAATTAAAAAGTTAAACCAAATGTGTTTTGCATATTTAATCTTCATACCAGCAGAGTGTAGTTTTTTCGTAGTCAAACTATTTGTCAAAAGGCGATAGCTAGTGATGATAGGATTATCGAGTACAATCTATAAATCTTCGCTGACAATGCTATGTCGGCGACAATCGATAGTGGTTGTCCAAAATCGATGTCCCTACTGTTACTTCCGGTAACTACGTATTTTTATGCGGTAAAAGTAGAGTAAATTCAATTTTTCTTTCCGGTAAATTCTCGATCGTTTCATTTAACTTGGGAGGTCACTCTCTTACACAAATGCGGTGAATGTAAACACTTTTACTTAAAAACTTACCAACTCTCCCAAAATTACAAATTGTTTAAATTGTTTATATATTTCATAAAACCTCAATAATCTGTCTCAATGGTGTAGTGGGTCCGGTCTTACCTGCAAATATCGGGGATCCCGGCTCGATGCATTCTTGCTTTGAAACCTATTTTGGTATCGCTTGTTATTAACAGATTTACTTTTTTGTGAAAGTTTTATGAAATTAAGATATTTTAATGAAATCTTCAATATAACAGGTTATTGAATGTTAAGCTGGTTAACAAATATTTAAAATGCTTTTACATGGATACAATGCTAAGATAACTGACTTAATGCGGTGTCGATCATTTTGCAATGTGTTTTGCTGTTGTGTTTTTTCGTTAAGTTATTTAAGACAGAAAAAGGTTATGGGTATTTACTTACTGTTGCAAAAAGCATGACTATATCATCACACGTTCTCATTCCAGGTTTAACCATTTAAATGATCATGATTATATTATGTATAAAGAATGTATTCCTAAATGATATTATTAATTTTCTATTATTGTCCGATAGTAAATCGAAATACTTGGTATGATTCGATTCGATTATCGATAGCAAATAGAGTCCGATTTTTAAACACTAGCGATAGCCATCAAATTTGAAATCTAGAGACGTGGTCGCCTCATACATGATGCATTAAGGTACACAAAAGTACGCAAAAGTCAAAGAGGGCATTTCTATAAAATATATTTGATTTGATTGACAAAAAAAATGATTTTATCATATACCATTTCTTTGTACGGAAAATGAATGAATATACAAATAAAATTCGATTACATGTACCAAATCTGCTGTCAGGAATTGGTATTTATACCCTATATTTGCAATATTACATATCTTAGTACCCTTGGAGGAGAAGCATGTTTCAAACTTTTCAGAATTACGTATCCAGTGTTTTGTAACGTTTTTTTTATATCAACGATCAATGGTAGTAAAACTCAATCAATATCATATAAACCAACTCGAATACTCAGTTCATTAACATACAAAAAAGGACACATCGTAGAGGTGAAATACCTTAATAAAGTTCACATTAAAAGTACGATATTTCGCCGCAAACAGTAATTATATGTGCATGTCAGTCATTCCTCATCTCAACCACCAATCAATTCCAATAACTAAATATGTCCAGTACAGACTCTGGTGCTCTTGTAGTGGAGCGGTACATGCTTGCTGTGTGTTGCTTCATGGAAGGTTTCCTAAAACACAAACATAGCGAACATGAGTGTAGTATTTTGCATCAAATATGTCTAGAACATATCAATAGTAACCTTTTGTGAAGGAACATGATCATCTGTGTACCAATATTTTAAGAAGGTTTGTCTTTGCAACGCATTTTCGTTTTCGACGCCGAGTGTTTCATAGTTCTCTTATAAAAATATAATTAAAAGTAAAGTATACGTGTTATTGTTTGTGTTACACAATTAATTTCATAGTTCTCTTGAATCTTATTGCTTGTTTTGTTACGAGTTCAGTGGAAAACTATTTAAATTAAAAATGCACTCTTACTCCCAAATAAGATTTACCACAATTAAAACAATTCTTTAAATATACCAAAATGGATAAATAAATGTCAATAACTATGGTACTTATGAAGAATAACGAGTTTAATATGAAAGAAAGGTGCAGAAATCACAGTATATCTACTCTAAGTGACGATAGTAAATCACTGTTAACCTTTTAGCATTCATCAAACATTTAATATGTTTGCGTTTTCAGCTATGAAATACATGGTTATAATCTTGTTATCAGAAATTAATATTTTCCATAAATGCTTTATTTAGTAAGTAGTTGAAGGTTTATCACTCAAAATTTAGGTTTGTAATACATGCGTATGCATTGATTTTGAATAAGAGTGTCACTTTAAAAAAGGGTATCAGCATCTCTTGTTTGAAGTGGGCAAGACCGTTATATTGACTAACTTTTTGTCTGGCTCGTTTTGTCTTTTGTGACAGCAGACGAAGCTCATTTCTTGTGAGCAGGGCGCTGTATCCCACCTGTACCCTTGCTCTGATGACAAGAACACACAGCTGTTGTCATAGTTCCCGTACGGCAGCGTCCCATTTCCCATCAGTGTACTCAAGACATCAGGGTTCGACAGGTCAGTAATGTCCAACCAGTATTTACCTATTGTATACGTTTACGAGGTTAAACAATATGCAACTGTCTACATAAACTTCTAAATGCGAACCAACTTATCACTAGTCCGGTCTGAACCACCGAAGGGAACAGATCCACCACTTGACCGCACCCGGTAGTCACATCATAAAAGCTGGTAAGGGTATCAACCAATTATATTTGTTGAATCAATTGCGGAAATTTTAAAATTGGAAAATTACACATATTTAAAAGCCACAGATAAAGCATATTTGTATGTTAAACTCACCTCCAATTCCATCTAAGAATTCCTCCAAATCTTCGTGATTGGTTGTTATCGGCGAAAAAAGATCACCGCCAAGCACAGGACAGTATGACTAAAATATAAATACAATATGTAATTCTTGTAATTAATCCATAGTTTAGCCTTTCGAGAACTGGGGAGAGATGAATAAAAACAAGCTAATATATTTTTGGTTCTAAGTGTGCAAAAAATGTTTCTGCCTGTATCATCACCGACTCCCGGATCAGGCCTTCGAAATTGTTTCTGCCTGTAACATATACGACCCCCGAGAGCTTGAAAAATAGCAGTTTGCCTAAACGCCCTGGATGCTTTCTCCCCTTATCCTCAATCCAGATGAGAAAAATATTGATAGATAACTTATGTGAGCTGTGGAAGTGAATATTCTTATTTTTTTTACCTCTGTGAAAAGGACAATAATGGCCCGTGGGTCTGCCAAAATCGCTTATATACAAGATTCGTTACTGGCTATGTTGGTTCAAATTGTTATTCATTACAAACATGGCAGCATCAGTCAAGGAAACTACTATACATGTTAAGACGATAGTTTTACCTGTGCATCAATCCAGGATACGTTAAGATCGACACGCAGAAAACACGTAGTTTGGTGCCAAAGAAAACCCTCTGGGCACAAGTTTGCTCCTGATAAAAAATGTTTTATTTTTACCAAACATAAAACTTTTAAATAAACAATTGATTATAAAGGGGTAATTAGAAAATGTTTGTCAATGTTTAGTGAAGAGAAGTCTGGACAAGACTTGTGAAAGACTGTGAGAAATATTTGCTCGTTGGCCTCTTTGAAATGAGTAATCGTGCGAATTGATATTTGTGAAAAAATAACTTACCTGCTAATGATACAGTTCCAACGACACTGATGATGAACAATTCCAACATCATTGCAATGCATTGAACTCATCATAAAGCTCTGTGAAATTATATGAGGTTAAACTCACTTAAAGTCTGGCTCTAACTGCCCCCAGTGTTCATTGTCATGTTCACCGTTCCGATTTTATGTCTGTCGACTACAATAGAGCGGCCTATGAATATCAAGGAATAAATACGACTGCAAAGCAGATTTATCCGGATGCTCAAAAATTACACATGTAAAATAACTAGTGTATCATTAAGACGTCATTTCATAAATCCATTCTCAATGTTGTCAAAGTTGGATACCTGGTGACCAAGGAAAATACTTTTGGAAATATTTGAAAAATTATTGCGTTCCGATTACTAAAAATAAATGACCGAATATCGGTAAATATAAAGGTGTTCGGACGTGCAATGACCATATTTTGCAACCTTTCAAAGCTAAAAAGCTTGTATGTAATATCGTTTTCGATATAAGTTATATACATCCTTCAAATTATACCAAACTAAAATGAAGTCAACAGGCATCTAATATTCACATGATTGTACAAAAGCTACATTAATACAGTTAAGTACGTTTAAGTGAACAACCTTTCCATCATTCTTTTTTACGCGAAAGAGTATTTTTAGGAATGCCCTAACGCTGGGCGATTTCAAGCGATAAAAGACGGTTATTCACGATCCACAGAAGATTGTTGTAAGATTGACGAAAATTCAACATACAGCTTACGATAAGCTAAAATTTCTCACGATTGCTTGCACATGTGGTATTGCAATGAGTTCAAACATTATCGTAGTTGCAACGTATAAAAACTTATATAGAAATCAGCAAGGATTTCATACGGAAGACCTCTTATGCGTTTTATACGATTGCTGATCTAATGACGAAAGGAATAGCACTGTTATAAGAGTTTTAAACAAAGCCTTTCTCGATATATAAAGAATACGCAAGATTACTCCTGATGCTTTCTGATTTATGAAGAACCAGGCCACGTTTGTACTGACGATTAACTACTTTTCACCAAGAGTCAGTCGCAGACAAAATTGTGACAGTGAGGGCCACATACATGCTCATTTAATGATGTGCGTGAAGTTAGCAGCACAGCTGCATAGCAGCAAGCTGCTAGCAGCAAGTTGATATGCTGCTGGCAGCTAGCTGCTACGCTGCTGGCAGCTAGCTGCTACATGTTTTCACTGTAAATATAATGATTTAGGTTTACTATATACTACTTTAGTAAACCATTGTATGTTTTCCAGCTGTTTATAGGAATATAAAAAGGGGTAAGAAAAAATGAGATTTTACTGTTTTAGGTCATTTGGTAAAATTTTGATTGCGACGGGTTTATTAAATAAGTAGACCACCAAAATAATAATTTTTTTCTGAAGTACCAATTTCTCATCTTAAAATACAGGAAGGGGCAACGGGACCATACCAACTTAAGGTAATCTTTATTCATCGTATGAAAACGACAATGCCTCAGTTTTTGCATTGTCTGACGGATTACCATTATTAATGTGTATGATAAATGTTAAAAATCCCATTTGACCGAAAATCGAAATTTGCTGCTGTAAAAGCCATTTTGGGTACGAACTGACCAGAAATTTCGACTAAGGGGACCATAACGAAAAGTGGGGGGATGAACTAGGCCACGAGCCCTACAATATGAGCTATTTAGATCGCTGGAGCTTTTGTCCTGAGTAGCCGAAAATAGAGCTCGAAAATCGAAATTTGCTGCTGTAAAAGCCATTTTGGGTACGAACTGACCAGAAATTTCGACTAAGGGGACCATAACGAAAAGTGGGGGGATGAACTAGGCCACGAGCCCTACAATATGAGCTATTTAGATCGCTGGAGCTTTTGTCCTGAGTAGCCGAAAATAGAGCTCGAAAATCGAAATTTGCTGCTGTAAAAGCCATTTTGGGTACGAACTGACCAGAAATTTCGACTAAGGGGACCATAACGAAAAGTGGGGGGATGAACTAGGCCACGAGCCCTACAATATGAGCTATTTAGATCGCTGGAGCTTTTGTCCTGAGTAGCCGAAAATAGAGCTCGAAAATCGAAATTTGCTGCTGTAAAAGCCATTTTGGGTACGAACTGACCAGAAATTTCGACTAAGGGGACCATAACGAAAAGTGGGGGGATGAACTAGGCCACGAGCCCTACAATATGAGCTATTTAGATCGCTGGAGCTTTTGTCCTGAGTAGCCGAAAATAGAGCTCGAAAATCGAAATTTGCTGCTGTAAAAGCCATTTTGGGTACGAACTGACCAGAAATTTCGACTAAGGGGACCATAACGAAAAGTGGGGGGATGAACTAGGCCACGAGCCCTACAATATGAGCTATTTAGATCGCTGGAGCTTTTGTCCTGAGTAGCCGAAAATAGAGCTCGAAAATCGAAATTTGCTGCTGTAAAAGCCATTTTGGGTACGAACTGACCAGAAATTTCGACTAAGGGGACCATAACGAAAAGTGGGGGGATGAACTAGGCCACGAGCCCTACAATATGAGCTATTTAGATCGCTGGAGCTTTTGTCCTGAGTAGCCGAAAATAGAGCTCGAAAATCGAAATTTGCTGCTGTAAAAGCCATTTTGGGTACGAACTGACCAGAAATTTCGACTAAGGGGACCATAACGAAAAGTGGGGGGATGAACTAGGCCACGAGCCCTACAATATGAGCTATTTAGATCGCTGGAGCTTTTGTCCTGAGTAGCCGAAAATAGAGCTCGAAAATCGAAATTTGCTGCTGTAAAAGCCATTTTGGGTACGAACTGACCAGAAATTTCGACTAAGGGGACCATAACGAAAAGTGGGGGGATGAACTAGGCCACGAGCCCTACAATATGAGCTATTTAGATCGCTGGAGCTTTTGTCCTGAGTAGCCGAAAATAGAGCTCGAAAATCGAAATTTGCTGCTGTAAAAGCCATTTTGGGTACGAACTGACCAGAAATTTCGACTAAGGGGACCATAACGAAAAGTGGGGGGATGAACTAGGCCACGAGCCCTACAATATGAGCTATTTAGATCGCTGGAGCTTTTGTCCTGAGTAGCCGAAAATAGAGCTCGAAAATCGAAATTTGCTGCTGTAAAAGCCATTTTGGGTACGAACTGACCAGAAATTTCGACTAAGGGGACCATAACGAAAAGTGGGGGGATGAACTAGGCCACGAGCCCTACAATATGAGCTATTTAGATCGCTGGAGCTTTTGTCCTGAGTAGCCGAAAATAGAGCTCGAAAATCGAAATTTGCTGCTGTAAAAGCCATTTTGGGTACGAACTGACCAGAAATTTCGACTAAGGGGACCATAACGAAAAGTGGGGGGATGAACTAGGCCACGAGCCCTACAATATGAGCTATTTAGATCGCTGGAGCTTTTGTCCTGAGTAGCCGAAAATAGAGCTCGAAAATCGAAATTTGCTGCTGTAAAAGCCATTTTGGGTACGAACTGACCAGAAATTTCGACTAAGGGGACCATAACGAAAAGTGGGGGATGAACTAGGCCACGAGCCCTACAATATGAGCTATTTAGATCGCTGGAGCTTTTGTCCTGAGTAGCCGAAAATAGAGCTCGAAAATCGAAATTTGCTGCTGTAAAAGCCATTTTGGGTACGAACTGACCAGAAATTTCGACTAAGGGGACCATAACGAAAAGTGGGGGGATGAACTAGGCCACGAGCCCTACAATATGAGCTATTTAGATCGCTGGAGCTTTTGTCCTGAGTAGCCGAAAATAGAGCTCGAAAATCGAAATTTGCTGCTGTAAAAGCCATTTTGGGTACGAACTGACCAGAAATTTCGACTAAGGGGACCATAACGAAAAGTGGGGGGATGAACTAGGCCACGAGCCCTACAATATGAGCTATTTAGATCGCTGGAGCTTTTGTCCTGAGTAGCCGAAAATAGAGCTCGAAAATCGAAATTTGCTGCTGTAAAAGCCATTTTGGGTACGAACTGACCAGAAATTTCGACTAATCTGA